>NW_016161592.1:8344-50055 GCF_001687245.7 Rhagoletis zephyria
AAAAACAAAACCGACTTCAATTCTCATATACAAATTTAAGAGTACCGTTATTTTCTTTATGGCCCAATTATCGGATCTATATTCAGTTAGCAGGAGACTACCTCTGAGGCACCACCTTTCCTTTAAGAAAGAATTGTAGAAAACGGATAACGTAGTCCAAAGTTATCCGGTAACATACATAAAAAAAATATTCCGACGAATTAATAAAATATGCAGATTAATATTTAATAAAGTGTTACGGCTATATTTTTTTTAATACAAACCTTTTCTTGGGAGTTTGTTGATACGAAAAATTAATTTCTGATATCTATTTTTTATTTAAAGAACCACAAGATTGCACTATAAAGCAAATTACATATTTTTTTACTATTGTAACGGGAGAAGTTATTGTATGTATTTTTTTATATGTACAGTGTCGAACAAAAGTTTTGGCACAGTAAATTTTCGCATTACATATATGCAAAGTTTTTAATTTATTTCCGATAATTTTTTATAAAAACATAGTTCATACTATACCAAAACACATAAAAATCAAATGTGTAAACTTTGTGCAAAACTCAGGAAAATCCAATAAATCTGCATACTAATTTGCAATTTTATATTCAGATTTTCAAGCAACTTCAAACCTTTTCTAAAAAATACTTTGCCTGTATTGCGAAAAATTTACTGTGCCAATACTTTTGTTCGTTACTGTAAGTAAATAAACCCTTAACTTTAACAAACCAAAAAAAAACATTTTACAATATTTCAAAAGTATTTTTCGAATCATAAATTTTTTTATGATTAACAATGTATTTATATCTTTTTTTTTGGTTTTAGATCCTTTTTGCTTTTAACACGAGGTATCTTTTTTCTAGTTTCTATTCTAATAGCCATAACTCCCTCTCTATTTTTATCAATCAATCAATCAATCAATAAATTTTATAATTTTGTTTCGACATTTTGACTAAATACAAGTAGAGCTTTATAAAACTTGTATAACACCAAATGTTTATCAAGCTTAGGATTTTGTGTTATCCGGGCAGGCTTATTAATTTAACCAGAGAATATGTTTTCTTTATTAAGTTTACCCAGGTCCCCATTCTAAACTGCTGCCCGTACTGTATCAGCAGTTAAAACTTGTTAAATTTTTATTTAAAATTTTCGGTAAGGAATAAGCGAGTGGATGAAAAATAAATAACGGTAAGAACGGCCCATATATATGTATATGAAAGAATACACACATGCGACGTCTCTAGACATTGTGTGTCACTCCTTTAAATTATAGTTATTTTTTTCTTACTGTATTAAAAAAGTAACGTTCGTAACACTTTAGTAAATATTAATCCATATATTAACTTAGTATATATTAAAGACTAGAAGATGACCCGGTGAACTTCATATCATCTATAATTTATCTGAATTCACTTTGATCAATTATAACAAATCTTCAAAATGCAATACATTGAGATCAGTAATACTGCCTGCTGTTATAGCTGATAAAAGATTCCACACCTATGAGATGTGCCACGCCGCTTTTTACAAACTCATTTATATACATATATTTTTCCATAAGCACCTACCATTTCAAATTTCGAGTTCATGTGACTATAATTCCGAAGTTAGAGTTGATTAAAAATTTTCACTATGGGAGGTATCCGCCATCCATCTCCCTCCTTGGCGAGTTCCATTTTTTTTACCCTATTATAGGTCCAGGAGTCATGGCAATACTTTGGCCAAATTTTATTCAATTCTGTCCATCCGTTTAGGCTGCAACCTGGCACATACATTCTTCCACAAATATATAGTAGATTTGAAGCGCCATATTGCGGTTCTTTAAATAAAAAATAGATATCAAAAATGAATTTTCCATCTCACAATACTCCGGAGCACAAATCGTTATTACAAAAAAAAAAAATCCTAGCACTTTAGTAAATATTAATCTGTTATGGACTTAGTATTAATTAAAGATATTTTCTTTTAAAATTGCGCAGGCTCGAAATTGATTTTAGGGCTATGGTCTAAAGGGCTTTTTTTCTTAGAATTTTATTTAGAATCCGAATCTGCTAGGAACGATGTCGAAAAAAAGTTGATCCGCCCTATATTTTTTATTATTTTTTTCGATGTCAAGTATATGAAAAATGTAGATAACATAACATTTAGTAAACCTAAACCACATTAACTGCGTTAAAACGAACTAACTGCATATAACAATTAATTTTACTGTACAGCCTTTACACATACATACATACATATTATTATTATTATTATTAGTATGCCTTGATGCCGTTTCAAAAGAGTCTAAAGCCTTTAAGCATTCCATTTGTTCTTCTACGCAGACAATAGCGAATACAGCGAGCACAGACTTCGATTGTGAAGACTTCCACCTGGGACATGGTTGGGTATATGCCCTTTGGCAGACTTTTCTGGAATCTTGGTCCAATAACGCCTACGCCAGCATTCCCGTCGTCCATAGTCGATCCGTCGATATTCTATACTTGGGACCTTCCGTCAATCATAGTTTTTATCGCTTGACAGCAGTACCTTTCAGGACTTCGGACCTTGTAGGGTTTGTAGAAGCATAACTCGGGATCATCTAGGAATGGCTTGATAAACTCTAAATGAGCCCGAAGATCTCCAAGGGCGCTCTAGCAGGCCTCTTTTTCAATCAGAGTAGAGAAAGGGGGAATGCTTGTAATGACGCCTAGGGCATCCGTTGGTCAGGTGGGCAAAGCTCTTGTGATCGCCACGCGGACCAGTCGGTGCCGCTTGCTCAAGGTGGCACCCGCGTTTACTTGCTTAGCTTTTGGTCACCAGGCCAGTGCCGCATATGTAACAGCGGATTTTTGTACCGTATTGAAAAACCAATATGTTAGTTTGGTTGATATTCCCCAAGTCTTACCATGGAGTCTCTGACAAGCATAAAATGTCGTTTCCGACTCATTTTGGTGAACAATTTGTTCGCCGGCGAGTCGTCGGATGAAAAGCACACTTCGCCGGCGGGCCGCAAAAACGACTCCCCTGCAGCCCGCAAAAACGATATACCAGCGAACTGCAAAACGATGCCCAAAATGTATACCTAATTTAAAGTAAAAGTGTAGTTTTATACCAAATTTAAAAAAACTTCATACCCACAAATTTTATTTTTTATTAATAAGGCCAATATAAAAAAAAAATATAAACAAATAAAAAATTCTATGAAGAATATTATGAATACTGAAAAAAGATGTAGGCGGCTTAATTTTCTGAGTACAAGTGTACATTGTGGATTCCATATTCTGTCATAATAAAAAAAGGTCATAATAAAAACGGTTTACTATCCAAATGAATGACTTTTATTTATACTTAGATATATAATAATGTGGGCGTGGAACTTGTCTAACCCAGACCGAAGGTTCCTCAAAAAACTTGTGGGTTCGAAGAAACGGATTCGTTTCGAGTTCACCCAAACGACTTCACCAGAGCGACGTCGTAACGACATCGTTTCGAGTTCACCAAAACGACTTCGCCAGAGCGACGTCGCAACGACGTAGTCTTCGCCCTGTGGCAAATTGGAATGTTTGCGGTCCCCGTTATATTCGTGTAAACAAGGTTGCTTTGAGATATGTACTTATTGTCGGCGAACTTAATAAAATGCAATATAGCCTACCTGCCTACCAAATGGAAAAAAGCTACCAGTTTTGGTAAGAAAAGCTCATGCGTGACAACACTGGCTATACGCATGCAAGTATAAAAATATATTTATATAAACAGAGATTGCACTTTTTACAAGATCCATGAGAATGACCTCGTTTTCCCGTAAGTTATAACTAATGCGGTGTTTACATGAAGCGATTAGTTGAATAAAAATTTTGTTTGCCGACCAACTTCGTTGAAAGCGATTAGTTGAAATGCCAATGTCAACAGGCGATGGTTGCTTTCACTTAAAAGTTGCTTGTAAAAGCGTTTGCATATAAAAATCATCACTACCACATCGCGGTGGGTAATTAACACGTTTAAAGTGTTCTTGCTCATATGTAATTGCGTATGTCTGTCAAATTCACAGTATTTAATTAACTATTTAAAATTAAGTTCTCTGAAAACGAAATAAATCAAGAACAGATTATTCTACCTGTGTGTCAGCTGAAAATAGAAGCAAATGTACTTTGTCTTTACACAATATGTTTGCATTTCATATGTAAGACTATGTTCAAACAGGCACCTAATTGACAATTAAGAACCTTTTCACGAATTTAAGCGTTAATTGTTACCCAATTTATCATACAAAAATTCAAATTATTAATTGCCAATTAATTATTAATTGGCAAATATTTTGTGTCAAATTCTCTATGCAACCCTGCTAGGTATGTTTAATTTTGACTTGGAGGTATGTTTATTGAACAAAGAGCAATCAGCTGTTTGTTTCTGTCCCTCTTTTACAGCTGATATTCCATAAGGGATGGAAAATTTAATTTCAAAATTGTACCGAATTTACGGAAAGCTTTATCTAAAAGAAGTTAGATGTACCTAAAAAGTAAATATGTATTTCTATATAAAAAAGATAGTAGGACAAAAATTCCCATCGATACCACATCAACTTCTGTACTCACATTAAACAAATTTTGGCTATGAAAAGAATCTCTTCGAGCAGCGTGAGACAAAACTATGTTGTAGAAAAGGTGAATTACTTTCCTCCCAGTTCTCCGATCTGACGTTTAAAAATTAATATTTTCCGCCTATCTGGCGAAATCAACTACAGTTGCGTTACTTTGACCACCTTTTTATATCATTTGTCTGCCCCTTCGCAAAGGAGGGAAGGTATGGGACCAGTTGCCCGCAATAGAAAATGCATTGAAATGTCAATAAAAATAAGAACTGATTTCCTGAGAAGTTATTTGGCTACGTTCCAAATGTACCTAAAATTGTGTGTTTGTACCGAATGCACTTTCAAACTAAATAAAGGTACAATTGTACCAACTTTTCCATCACTGTAGGTAATCCAGCAGCTGATTTCGTATCGCTAATTGCGCAGCTCACGTATGCGTAAACACAAAACTCAATTCCGCAATTTAAAGCTTAATTGCCTCAGCTAATTGGCCTGTTTGAACATAGTCTAAAATGTGACATGTACACATGCAAATACATATAGTGTAAGAACACTTTTACATACATATGTAGCATATCACTGATTATTTTATTACATGTCAAATTTGTTATGCTTGTTATTGGAGCAAGTCAAGATGGAGCTCAATTTCTTCCATTTGCTGACAAACAGAGCTATTCAAATATATGTATTTTAATTCAACATCTTATTAAAAATGTATAAAAGCACCAGTTTTCCTTGCTAGCGCCCATTTTTGCTTGCTTTCACAAGTGAAATTTCTGCCCCTCTTCGCAAAAGTAAGCGATAAAACTAGGCTGCATAGATAGATAGATAGATAATTATGAGGTATGCACTGCGACCTGATGATCTATTGTGCCCTCCACTATTCACAATACTTCCTCCAAGCCAAGATCCCCCAGGAAGTCCAAAAGCTTCTTTGGGGATAAGGAGTGTATGTGCTCTAACTGTGGCCACATGGAGCCTAGACTCCTCTCACGTCTTCTGCTGACTGCATCACACTCGATGAGGATGTGGAGTGGCGTTTCACTAGAGACGTTGCAGAACCGGCAAAGGTCATTTGATCGTAACCCCAGTTTATACATATGCCCTCCCAGCCTGCAGTGCCCTGTAAGAAAACCTGTTAATATTCTCAGCCTCTCTTTTGGGAGACTAATTGAACTTTTGAATCTACTCTTGTTGTACCCTCCTAGCAGGCTTTTTGCCTGTCGCATACCTTCCGAACTCTGCCAGTTCGAGTCCCTCATATTGTCCCTCTCCTCCCTGAGCTTTTCCTTAATAGTGTTGGGACCCACTCCCAGGAAGGGCTCAGGGCCAATTAGTGTAATGGCTGTCGCCTCTCTAGCGAGGCAGACCGCCGCTTCATTCCCCTCTATTCCCATATGGCCAGGCACCCACGCCAATTTGACGTTGTTGTGCCTACCAAGGGAGTTGAGCCTCTCTATGCACCCAAGGACTTGAGACGATTTAATTTCGAAGGATAACAGAGCCTTGAGTGCCGCCTGACTGTCACTAAGAACTACAATCCCCTCATTACGGTATCCTCTATTAATGATGGTCTCCGCACACAAGTAGATGGCGTAGACTTCAGCCTGGAAAATGCTCGGATACTTCCCCATCGGGACAGAGAACCTGGACCTAGGTCCGGAGATTCCAGCCCCTATTCCTTCCGGGCTCTTCGAGCCATCTGTGTACTATCCTGAAGGAGTCTCTCAAAGGAGTAGGCACTCCAGGTTGCCTTACTGCTAACTCAATTTTAAACCTCTTTTCAAACTCTTTTCTACATATGTCATCCCTCGGAAGCATGGCTAGCGGGAGCGAGGACTCTAGCTTCGCCATGTTCCTAGAGGAAACGACCTTACCTCTTCCATACCCCTCTCTAGTGAAATCAAGCAGAGTTCTTTTGGCAGCCAGTTCTATAGTTATGTACAGGGGCTCGAGTTCAAGAACCACTTCCAGCGCTGTCGTCGGATACGTGCGCATCGCTCCCGTTACGCATACACATGCCAGTCGTTGTTGANCACACTCGATGAGGATGTGGAGTGGCGTTTCACTAGAGACGTTGCAGAACCGGCAAAGGTCATTTGATCGTAACCCCAGTTTATACATATGCCCTCCCAGCCTGCAGTGCCCTGTAAGAAAACCTGTTAATATTCTCAGCCTCTCTTTTGGGAGACTAATTGAACTTTTGAATCTACTCTTGTTGTACCCTCCTAGCAGGCTTTTTGCCTGTCGCATACCTTCCGAACTCTGCCAGTTCGAGTCCCTCATATTGTCCCTCTCCTCCCTGAGCTTTTCCTTAATAGTGTTGGGACCCACTCCCAGGAAGGGCTCAGGGCCAATTAGTGTAATGGCTGTCGCCTCTCTAGCGAGGCAGACCGCCGCTTCATTCCCCTCTATTCCCATATGGCCAGGCACCCACGCCAATTTGACGTTGTTGTGCCTACCAAGGGAGTTGAGCCTCTCTATGCACCCAAGGACTTGAGACGATTTAATTTCGAAGGATAACAGAGCCTTGAGTGCCGCCTGACTGTCACTAAGAACTACAATCCCCTCATTACGGTATCCTCTATTAATGATGGTCTCCGCACACAAGTAGATGGCGTAGACTTCAGCCTGGAAAATGCTCGGATACTTCCCCATCGGGACAGAGAACCTGGACCTAGGTCCGGAGATTCCAGCCCCTATTCCTTCCGGGCTCTTCGAGCCATCTGTGTACTATCCTGAAGGAGTCTCTCAAAGGAGTAGGCACTCCAGGTTGCCTTACTGCTAACTCAATTTTAAACCTCTTTTCAAACTCTTTTCTACATATGTCATCCCTCGGAAGCATGGCTAGCGGGAGCGAGGACTCTAGCTTCGCCATGTTCCTAGAGGAAACGACCTTACCTCTTCCATACCCCTCTCTAGTGAAATCAAGCAGAGTTCTTTTGGCAGCCAGTTCTATAGTTATGTACAGGGGCTCGAGTTCAAGAACCACTTCCAGCGCTGTCGTCGGATACGTGCGCATCGCTCCCGTTACGCATACACATGCCAGTCGTTGTTGATTAGTGAGCGATTGTCTCACCGTAGCCAGAGTGGTTCTTGAAACCCAGGCCACTGCCCCATATGTCACTATTGGCTGTACTATCATGGTGTAAAGCCTTCTCAGGATCCTGGGGCTGCAACTCCAGGATTTTCCCGATAGACGCTTACACACCATTAATGCCTTCGTAGCCTTGGATGTGGTCTCATCCACGTGTTTCTTCCATAGAAGTTTGGTGTACAGGATTAGTCCTAGGTACTTCACTTCGCGGGCGACATTGGCCACGACCCCATCCAAGGTAATGTCCCTCATGCCCGGTAGGGCCCTTTCCCCAGTAAATGGAACGATGACGGTTTTGGCTGGGTTTATACTCAGCCCTAACTTGGCACACCATTATCCTGTTAATCTTAGGCCTCTTTGAACGATGTCGCAGAGGGTGCTCTCAAACTTCCCTCTGGCAATGATTACTATATCGTCCGCATAGCCTTGGCAGCGGATACCATTATCAGAGAGAAGCTGAAGGAGTTCATCCACTACTAGGCTCCATAGGAACGCTCCCTCTACATCAAGGAAAGCACTATTTCTCCTCATTCAAAGGCCTCCCGAATTTCCGTTGTCAGTTGGTACAGGGCTGTGTCCGTAGACCTACCAACCCTGTATGCGTGCTGACAGGGGTGTAAGGGTGTTGCCCTCAGAATGTTATGTCTGATATGGTTGTCCACTATCTTCTCCATTGTCTTCAAGACAAAGGAGGTAAGACTTATTGGTCTGAATGACTTCGTTAGCGAATAATCTCTTTTACCCACTTTCGGGATAAAGATTATTCGCGCCCTACTCCACAGCTGTGGAATGTAAGCCTCCGCAAGGCTGCTTCTCATTATATCCACCAAGTGCAGTGTTAGGGTTTCTCCACCTTGTTGTAACATGACTGGCCGGACGCCATCCACACCTGGTGCTTTGAATTGCTCGAACGAGCCCAGCGCCCATCCGACTGAATTTTGGGTGAATAAGCTTCTGGCCAGTTTTCAGTCAGATGGTCGCGGTCTGGTCCATCCAACCTCTGGCTCCAGATCAATGGGAGTGGCCTTCGGGATGTCTGCCTCAAGCAGAGAGATAGCTCTCTCTTCCAAGCTTCTAGTGTAGGTGCCGTTACTGCGTTTAAGCGAAAGTTCCGTTTCCACCGTTCCTCTAGCTAGAACCTTGTGTAGCCTTGCAGCTGCTGGGGTATTCGAAATGCCTTCACAGAAGGTCCTAAAGCTGGTTCTCTTCGCCTTCTTAATCTCTTTGCTGTATATCGTTATCTTAGCTGCATATTCATCCCAGCCTCCCGTGCGCTTGGCCTTGTTGAATAGTATGCGCACTTCTTTCCGGAGCGCTGAGAGCTCCCTTGACCACCAAGCGTTTTTGGACGCCAGGTTTGGTTTGGTATCGGGGCAGCTGTAGTTAAAGACGTCATAATGTTCGTTAGCCTGTTAACCTTATTTTCTAGCAAAATACAGCCCTCTCTATTATTTTCCCTCTATAATCCCTCTCTATATTTGTCACAGTTGGCGTTTCTGGGGTTCCTCATCGGAGCGTAAGCCTTGACCTCCGCTCCCAGCACAAATTGGATAATTCTATGGTCAGACATGGAAGGCTCCGTGGACACCCTCCATTGTCTGACCAGATCGTTACCCATATTGTTGCTGAGGGTCAGATCAAGGACCTCCTGTCTTACTCTAGTGAAGAATGTCGGGCTACGTCCCTTATTATTAATACTCAGATCTTCACTCAATATATATTCTAGTAACGACTCACCCCTTCTGTTTATGTCGGAACTTCCCCACTCAACGTGGTGAGCATTCGCATCTGCGCCGAGGATTAGTGGAAGTCGGGCATTTCTGCAGTGCGTCACCAATCTTTGTACCTCTACAGGGGGTATGTTGTTAGTTCCCCTGGAAAATAAGCGGCAGCGAAGACTAGATCCTTGGGTCTTCCGTCCACCCTAAGCGTAACCTGCACTGCCACTAGATCTTGTGTTAGGAACTCTGTAATGCAAAAATAATCAATATTGTTTTTAAGCACTACACATGCTCTGGGCCTCTCAGCAGAGAGGTCCCATATTACCTTATTTCTTGCTCCTTTGAGGCCCCTTACCTGGCCTCTGTAAGTCCACGGCTCCTGAATAAGTAATATGCCCAGATCGTCCGTCGAAAACCTGCTTGCAATTACAGCCGAGGCTGCAATCGCATGATGCAGATTGATCTGGGCTACTTTCAAGGGCGGTGGGTGCCTCATCATTGCTCGTCGAGGTCCGAGAGCCGTAGATCGCCCTTGCTTCTCCCGTCGAGTTCAAGTCGCCTCATATCTAGACCCTCCAGCAGCTCCTGTGTAGAGGTGACTTGCCCCTGCATGAGAGCCGCCGAGCTCTGCCCACCGGTACCTCCTGGACTCGAAGGTTCGGTTTGAGGTGTAGGCTGATGGGCCGACGCGCTCCCTGTCTCCGTTGGAGCAGGGGGATTGCCATCTACCTTGGTGTCTTCTTCGCCCCCTTCCTTCTCGTCCGCTGCCTTCTGTCGCCAGGGCCTCATTGTTACAAAGCTGAATCTGTAATTCAGCTTGTATCCGGCCCTTCTGACACTGCAGTACGAATCTTCGTCGATGCCTACATTAAGACGTAGACCGTTGTCCTCTATGGCGCTCGAAATGACGCGCCACGCAGGGGTGTTAAGCCCAGCGTTTTGCGCCCTCAGCAGCCCAAACGCATAATCTGACGATATGTCAGCCCTCCTAGGCAGGAAGATGGACATATTGTGCATCGGTGGGATGTCATCGCTACGTTTGAAGCACAACATGGCCCCCCTACATCTTCCTAGTTTCTGTGCAGCCTCTTCCAGCCATTTTGCCGTGCCCTCGTTTTTACAGTCCACTAGCCACATGCCGGGACGGAAGTATACTCCGCAGAACGCCAGCGGGTGCGACCACCCCTTGAAAACCTCATCCATAATGGCGTCCTGTAGGATAGTCAACTCCTCCGGATTCAGCGCCTCCGCAGGGTAGTCTGTAGGCAATACCGCCACCCTGATGCCCCTAAGAGCATCCGAGTAGCTAGGCGTCTGCCCTCCCCCGCTCCGCGGGGATGTTGGTTCCCAGTGCCTACCCANATGGCGTCCTGTAGGGTAGTCAACTCCTCCGGACTCAGCGCCTCCGCAGGGTAGTCTCTGGGCAGTACCGCCACCCTGATGCCGCTAAGAGCAGCCGAGTAACTAGGCGTCTGCCCTCCCCCGCCCCGCGAGGACGTTGGTTCCCAGTGCCTACCCCCGGGTCCCGATGCCTGAGGTGGTAGCTGCTCCCGTTGCTTCTTCGGATCGGGAGTCTGGGGTGTTAAATGCCCGCTCTTCCGCTTTGCAGCGGGTGCGGTCTCGTCAGACCCCCTTTCCTTCCTACCTTCGTCGCTATTCTTGCCATCTCTGCGATCATGTCCACTCTTCCGCTTTTCAGCGGGTGCGGTCTCGCCTGTACTCCTGTCTTTGTGGTGTCCCTCACCCCGCTTATCAGCGAGTGCGTCCCTACCTTTCTCGCTGTTGTGCCCGCCCGTCCGCCCGTAGGCAGGTGCGGTCTGTTTGCGAGAGTCCTCTTGCTTGTTATTCTGATGCCCGCCCTTCCGCTCATTCGCGGGTGCGGTCGCTTTATTCTGTCCCGAGGACGGTATGGCAAGGGCCAGTTCCCTAGCCACCTCGGGTGTCTTACCTTCTTGCAGGTACCTCACGTACCGTTGTGAGGCTGCCCCACTGAGGCCAAGCCTCCGGCGGTCATCTAGGGCTCCTGGTTGCCCCAGAGGTGGAAGTGTGGGCGGTTTTGCCCGCCTATCCCGGTGGCGTTCTTTCTCATGCCTCTTAGAGTCGCGAGATGCCGTGGAGCTACGGCTGCGGGACCTGTCCAGCGCTTGAGCTGGTTCACTGTCGTGCCTTCTACGGTGCCTTCTTTGCTGCTCGGTGGTCTCATGCACCTCTCATGGTAGATGCCCGAACTAGTGCAGGGCTCCTCATCGTCCTTCGCATGCTCTATAAATAGAGCTGCCTCAGCATCGGAGAGACTATTTAAAAAGTTCTTCCTCCGAACCTCTTTGGTTGCTTTTTTGTCTTTGTCTTCTTTTTTTGTTGTTGTTGTTGTTTTTGGTTTGAGTTTCTTTAGTTGTATTCATCTTGTTCGTACGACCGCGTGTCTAACTCGCCAGACGTAGCAGTCTATTAATAGTAGGGGGATCTCGTCGTCCGCCGCGCCAGCGCCGCTTGTAGCGGTAAGGCCACCGTTACTCCTCGAATGCGGCCCGGTGTCGAGAAGGCGCCGTTCTAATACAGCCGGTTTCCCTCCTGGCTGCAAACCGTCCAATAGGCACGGTGTCGCTTCACACCCTGGATTAGGAGGTGGCAGTTCATGGTCACCGTCCGCCAGCGGCCCTGAGCTGAGTCAGGGTAGCGCGGATGCTACGAGAGGGAGGACCGGTTGTCGATTCGGCTAAGCTCCCGCACCAACGACAAGGTGACTGCATACCGAAAAGTTATTGGTTTCATCTAGGGTTGCCAGACGTACTCCATTGGGGGAACATACCCCATTTTGACTTTTTGTTCCCCTTTGCTACGGAAGGTTGCGTAGGTCACCCATTTTTGCCCGAAATCGTTCACTTTTCGCTTAAATAGTGTTTGTAATGTTCAACTTTCACAGGCGATTAGTAGTATACATATGAATATACAAATGTATGTATACATATGTATATGTACATATATTTTTTATATACATACACTGGCGCCCAAAACTGAGTGCATGGTGATTGTTTTCAAATATCTACAATGTTTTTCAAGTAAATTTTTTTGTTATCTTTATATATAAAAATGAATTGCTGTTCGTGTGTTATGGCATCACTCAAGAACGGCTCAATGGATTTACTTCGTTTTTATTTCATTTTGTGTCTTTCTGTCTGTAGAAGGTTTGTAAAGAAAAATTTGGAAAAATGGTGTTGCCAGATATCTATTATAGCAGAAAAAAAATTATTATAAATAAGCCGCAATAATGCTCTTTCATTGAGAACGCATACAAAAAATTAATTCGAAAAAAAGTTTGGATAGGGTTGCCACCATTCGAAAAAAGTGTATATCTAAAAAAATGATTGCTTTCGTGTGTTATCGCATAACTCAAGAACGGCTCAAGGAATTTGTGCCTTTCTGTCTGTAAAATGAATGTAAAGAAAAATTTGGAAGCCGGTGTTGCCACATATTTCAAATACCAAAAAAAAATTAAATTTACATAAGCCGCAACGTACATTAAATTACTGAGAATGCATTAACAAATTTAATAAAAGAAAAAATTTGAATATTGTTGCCACCACTCGAAAAAAACTTTACATATAATGAATTGCTGTTTGTTGTTATCGCATAACTCAAGAACGGCTCAACGGATTTGCTTCGTTTTTATTTCATTTTGTTTCTCTCTGTCTGGAGAAGGTTCGTAAAGTAAAAATTGAAAAGCCGGTGTTGCCTGATAACTGAATTATCAAAATCAGAAATAATGAAAAAATTAATTTAAATAAGCCGCAATAATGCTATTCCACTGCGAATGTATGAAAACACTTTAAACAGAAAAAAATGTGTATAGGGTTGCCACCATTCGAATAAAATCTCATGTCACGGTGTTTATGGTCAACTCCTCCGAAACGGCTTGACCGATTTGTATGAAATTTTTTGTGTTTATTTGGAAATATATGAAATCAATCGCATACTCATGGAAAAAATGGATGTTATTGGAAAACCGAATTTTTCATCCCGCATATCTCTGGAAGCGTTCATGGTAGGGTACTGGAACTTGGTATGGAGATATGTAAAATCAATTTAGAAATGGGCGCGGGGAACAGGTCGTAAAGTGTATTTCATAGCGCTAAGTGAAGAAGGCGTAGCACCTCCTATAAAAACCAAATTTTTCATAATGCATATCTCTGGAAGTGTTCATTGTAGGGTACTGGAGCTTGGTAGGGATATATGTGAAATAAATCGCATAATCTTGAAGAAAAATTGGAGCTATTGAAAAAGGAGGCGTGGCTCCTCCCATACGAAATTAATCGCATACTCATGAAAAAATTTATGTTATTGGAAAAGGGCCGTGGCACCTCTCATACAAATCGAGTTTTTCATAGTGCATATTTCTGGATGAGTTCATTGTAGTCAAGTACTCTACTCTACTCAAATAAACGGAATTATTCATACTGCTTATCTCTGGAAGTGTTCATGGCTGAGTACTTGAACATATAGTAGTATAGAGATATACGAAATCAATCGCAAGCTCATAGAGAAAATTGGGAATATTTAAGAAGGGCCGCGACGTCTACCAATCGTACTGAAACTATTACCTATCTTTGGATGTATGTATATACATATAATACTTCTGTTCGTGTGTTTGTGAGTGAATCGATTTTAACGAAATTTTTTTTGTGTGAGTACACTGAGAAAGAAAACGCGTTAAAAACGTTCGTATTTAAATCAAGTGGAAAGTGTTCACAATACGGGCGTATTTGAATTGGATATTTCCATTATACGTAGTGTACGTATAATGGAAATATTCAATTCAAACACGCCCGTATTAAAATGAAACATTTTTCACTGCACGCATGGCGTTTTGCACGTCTAGGATGCTTTTTCATATGTAATTAACAAGTAATTTTTAGCAAATAAAAAACCGACTTCAACTATATATATATATATATATATATCTCATGATCCGCTGATCGGATCTTAACCAGATTAGTATGGCACCACCTCTGAGACACTACCTTTCCGATGCAGAATTATCGAAATCGGTTGACGTGGTTCAAAGTTATGCGGTAACTTACATAAAAGAAAAAAGAAAAAAAAAATATTCCGACGAACTGATAGCCTCCTCCTTTTTTGGAAGTCGGTTAAAAAGCAAGCACATCGGTGACAACACATATACACATATACACATATATGGTACATGTTTATCTGTACAAATGCACTAATCGCGCGCTGTGATGTTGATTCAAACCCAACATTTGAAAACACATTGACATGTATGGCTGTAGCTGAGTGAGCAAAGACGCTTCATACAATTTGTTGCTGGCAGGTAGTGATGGCAAAAAAAACTAATAATCGATTGATCGGTTAATTGATTAATCGAAGGCATTCGATTAATAATTGTAATTAATCGTAAGAAATTAACCGATTAATCGGTAATTTCGATTAAAATCGAAAATTAATAAAAACCATTTATAAGTTATAAAAACTGACTTACACCCCGTGTCAAAATTATAGCGCACGACAAGATTTTTTTTTGTTATTTAATTTTAGTAATTTTTTTTTAAATATAGCTTAATCTTTAGCAAAAAACGAATAAATATAATAATATCCAACTTTGTGCAATATGTAAAAAATAAAAATAAACAAAAAACTCCAGCTTTTTAATTAGATTTCTTAGAAAGATTTTCAGTATGCAGTTTTGTAGCCCATTCAATTTTTGTATGAAAAACTCCAAGACTGAAGTATCAGGCACTTACCGCTGATTTTTGGGCAACACCGAATTCGGAAAATAAAATGAAAATATGTGCATACCTGGGTTGTGATTTTTTAGTAGCTACTTAGGTTAAGCTTGTGTTGCGGTTTTTGGCAAAAATATCGTTTATTTAATAATTTATTAATTTTCAGAATACGAGAATGTAAGAAACTTCCCAACTTATTTTGATTCATACATTATTGTTTGAGTAAATTAGTAAATTTTTCATGGTTTCCTTTCGATTATTTTCAAAAATTAATCGGTTAATCGCTCGATTAATCGAAAGGAAAATTTCGATACAATTAAATCGTTAACCGAATGAAAATAACCGATTATAATCGGTTATTCGATTGATCGTGCCATCACTACTGGCAGGAGGGTCCGGGTTCAGTTACCATCAGACGGAACATAAAATTTAATTTGATTCTTCTTAATTACGAAAAAGCATCTTTGCACTTTACAACGACATATTTTATAACGTACATACTCAAATTTAAAACGAGTTGGGTTGGTACTCTTTCATATGCGTATTTTTTCAAACTTAACACGTTTTTTTTTTAATTCTAAAATTTTTTCCCTTCAGTGTAAGGTCTCCTTGTAGTTGTTCAGATTCCCAGTTTGGCCTGCCAGGTGGCGCTGGAGTGGTGTTATTGTTAAAAATCTTAGTTATGATCCGATCTGCCATATATTCGAGATATTTATGTATTGGTAACGGTAAGGGCAATACTATTGCAAAAAGCAGCCGCCGGGTGATGGGGTCGAGTTGTTACTAAATATCGTCAAGTGAGAAAATGTGCCTTGAATATACGATTACATATACGTGCTGTACCACCGAGTATGCCGAGCTCCCGTGGTTTGCGATTGGCCCAATGTACGTGATTTGCGAGCTTCATTCGGATACACCAGGATTGAGTTGTCCAGGGTTCAATCTCAATTGACCAGAATTTAATCTACCATCAGAACCATTGCGCTCTTTGATAAGAGCTTTAAGGTATTTCGACTGAAATAAGTCTTGTGTATATTGGTTTTCTGTATAACAACGATACGCACCAATTTTAAATTGCCACCAACTATACCATACAGTTTCAAGGACAGATTCACCATCGAACCGGATCATTGTTGCTGCCAGGGAGTCAATAAGAAAAAGTTCTTCGAATTTATTTCGTTTTGCGATAACCGTGCTGTGAAACGCCAGATCATTGGAGAATTTCAAGAACTTCTTCACGAACATACACTTTCGTTAGGTTATTAAAGACGACAATGGAAATATGCCTTCTAACAACCACCAAACCGTAATATTACCAGATAAATGTATTTATCACTGGAAATCGTGAACGTGAATTGTTGGTGAAAATGTTGGACCAATATATTTCAGTAAAAAAATGAATTTTGGGCGGGACGAAGTTCGCCGGGTCTGCTAGTTTTTTATAAAAATACTTTTCATGCTTTAAACAAAACCAAATACATATATCAATCAAACTTGCAAACTTAATACAAACTTTAGAAAAATGCAACAAATTTCCATCAAGATTTTGAACCTTTTAATCTGAATTCTTGGATATGAATTTACATGCCTCATGAATAGGGCCAGGGCCGGATCGTGAGCTCGATTTTTTTTTGGGGGGGAATCAGAATCAAAAATTTTGTACGCCCAAGTATGATAGACATTTTATTTTACTATATGTATTATATATTGTTTATAAATGAATTATATTTTTATAAATCATATGTTTTGAGTCATATGTTTTTGAGAAATTTGAAATTTCAAAACTACATTTCGAGCTAACTCGACGGCACAGAGTGTGCTTTTTTAACACTTAATGCCAATTAATCGTAGCGCTTCCGACAGAAGCATTATTTGGATATGAAACAAAATGGTTTTGAAAGCTTATGTAACTCAAGGAAAAATATTGCCATTGAGCCACAATCACTCCTTGACCTTAAAAAAATTGGTAAAAATCGGATATATTAACAAGTAATTTTTAGAAAAAAAACCAACTTAAAAAAAATATATATATATCTATATATTTCATGATTCAATGATCGGATCTAAACCAAATTAGTATGGGACCACCTCTGAGACACTACCTTTCTGTTATCGAAATCGGTTGACGTGGTGCAAAGTTATGCGGTAACATACATAAAAAAAATATATATATTCCGACGAACTTATAACCTCCTCCTTTTTTGGAAGTCGGTTAAAAATACGGTTGCCAGACGTACTGATTTTATCAGTACAATACTGATGTTTCAATTTTTGTCCCGATTTTATTCATTTCTTCAATCAGTACGCTAATGTCCTGATTTTTTTAAATTTGTACTGAATTGTACTGAATTTTCAATTCAAACAAAATACTTTAGGATTTTCATGAGATTTTTACATAACGTTGGGACTTGCTTAAAGTGTTCTTACACGATACGTATTTGCATGTGTACATGCCACTTTTTACATATGGAAATGCCAACATATCGTGTAAAGGCAATTTAAATTTGTTTCTGTACAAAGCAGAAATATAAATGTTTCTATTTTCA
Source organism: Rhagoletis zephyria (assembly GCF_001687245.7). Classification (NCBI taxonomy): domain Eukaryota; kingdom Metazoa; phylum Arthropoda; class Insecta; order Diptera; family Tephritidae; genus Rhagoletis; species Rhagoletis zephyria. Next base: position 26,014 of record NW_016161592.1, read on the forward strand.
TCTGACATACAGATAGAATTATCTGTGTTTGGTTTATTTCATTTTCAAAGAACGAAAGAATGTTAAATAGCTAATTAAATACTGTGAGTTTGACAGACAGATGGAATTACATATCTATAAGTATCTATAAGGTTCATTCCCAGCGCCACGAGGTGCAGTCGTCACAACAGCAGACAATGGGGCAACTATGACGGAACATAGTCCGGTAGTTCCACCGTTATATTCGTTGGCAACGAGACCAGCAGTTGTGCTACCGACACCAGCAGTACTGCCCCGACAACCACAGGGGTGCAACTTATATACACAGCAAGGCCGCTTTTATCATCAACGATGCATTTGCATGCCACCTCAGACCCATCAGTCAATGCAGCACGCGCTTTGTCTGTGCCGGACTCAGTGCCACATCAACTATATGCACCTGCGCTGCATGAACAGTCATTGGGTAGACCAGCATATGCATTGCATCAGCCATCGCCACATACTCCGGCCTCAGAGCCGCTTCAACTAAATGTTTCAGCAGCTGCGCTGCATCAGTCATCGTTTCGTTTTCCAGCAAGTGTACCGCATCAGCCGTCGACGGATGCATTCGTGCCGCAGCAACCTCATGCGTTTGCACCACTTCAACCAACACCGCCTGCGCCTTATGGAATTGAATCGGCCGCACTATACGCCGCCAAATTATATCCACTACCAGAGTTAGGTGGCAATCCTGAGGATTGGCCTCTCTTTTTTGTCAGTTACGTTGATACAACGGGAGAATTTAACTATAGCGATCGCCAAAACCTTATGCGTATACAGAAGGCCTTGAAGGGCGATGCTAAACGGGCAGTAACATCGTTTCTTATATTTTCTGAAAACGTTGGGGATATAATAAGCGAACTAAGATTCAATTTCGATCGCCCAGAGCTGCTGATTCGTTCACAGTTGCATAAGGTGGAACAATTTCCAAACATAGCGGAGAACCATCTCGAACAAGTCTTGGCGCTCTCCAGTGAAGGACGTGATATAACATTTTTTAAATCAGCCAAGTGTGAGCAGCACCTGGTTAATCCGACATTGCTGGATCAGCTTATTTCCAAGCTTCCGCCCTCGAAACAGTTCGAGTGGAGTAAGCACGCATCTACGGTGTCCCCGTTTGCAACCATGGAGACTTTCGCCGAATGGATTGGTAATTTAGCCAAAATCATCGCCATTACGCCAAAAATGCCTGAGAGGAGTGCGATTTCAACATCATCCAGAGTTATACGCAGAGTAGACCACAGGGTTGCCAACTCCCGCCGTTTTTACATAGTAGCGATGGTCATTCAAGTCAACAGCAGAAGCCGATATGTGTGTTATGTAACCAGTCGCACACACTGGAAGACTGCCACCATTTCAAGTCACGCAATGTTGACAATCGATTGTTTAATAAAACTGATCCTTTGGCCAACTTTGTACTTAAGCGAGGCGCAAGTGTGACCGGTCAAAAATAAAAGAGCAATGAAAATAATGGCTGACTTCGACAGAGTATCATATCCCAGAGCATCCTTTAAAATACATTCGTAAAGACACCTCGTGAAGTATGGGATTCCAAATTCACACACTAGCTTTGTTGGACACCTATTTTATTCATTAACAAATAATTTGTAAGCTAAAAACCTAACCGACTTCAATGATCATATTAAAATTTAGGAATACCGATCATTTCTGTATGATCGAATATTCAGAACTAAACCAAATTAGTATGGGACCACCCTTGGTGTACCACCTTTCCGATAAAAAAGCTATCGCAAACGGCTCACGTGGTTCAATGTTAACCAGTTCTTGCACGATTTCTAATATACATAGGTAATATGACTATCAGAATATAAAGTGTAAAATACCTACTAACAATTATATATATATATATATGAATATGTACATATATATGTATGTGTATATGTAAGTACGAATACCTAAAGAACCAAACAAAAACGTAAGAGCAATAAAAACTTAAGTCATGGAAGGATTTCGAAAAGGAAGTGCTCTTCGGTAAAGGGTAAGGGCTAAGTAAATATGTATGCGTGATGGCATGTTGCTATGTTCATACATAAGCACGTACAGTACGTATTATCAAAGTAGCCTCCAGACAATACATGCATATGTATGTACTTTTATCCTGCCCGTCAGCACAACGAAAGAATGATTAAGAAGACAAGTAAGAAAATATTTCCATGAGCGCGCGCAAAAATTTTGAATGAAATAAATTTTATGAATGAGGTCTAGCTGAATTTGCATAAGATATGAAGAAAAGGATTGTATTCTGGCGGCAAAATATTTTTGATTGTTTGTTATATAAGTTCCAGGAATTGGCGAAGCAATTGGAAAAGGCAGTAATGTTCGTTAATAATGGTGGTGAAGAGCATTAAATATATATATGGGGCGTTCCATACCAAAATGGATGGGGTTCACACTTCATGTGTTTGACTTGTTTAAAATTTTTTGGGTTAATGGATAAACATAAATAATAAATAAATATGACATTTGAGCTTGATTAATACATTTTTAAAAACTTTAGAGCACAAATACAAAAACAAATCGATTTAATATTTTTACAAATATCTCGAGAACGGGGTGAGAACAAAAAAAAAATCACACATACACACTTAAAAACTCTCTATGAAAAGAAATATTTAAAAACATAAAAAATTTTTGTTAAAAAAAATTAGTTTTTGAAAATATTCCACCTCAAAAGAAATTGAAAAAAATCCCAATGGTAGCTCTGTGTATTGCGCAATATTTAAGTGTAGTATTATCTGGTGCACTCTACAATAATTTGAGTTATGATTTTTTTTTTACATCGAAGTTGCGTAAAAGGAGTAAATTACAAATTTACAAAGTTTTTTTTAAGTTTTTAGAACTTTATTGAGTATACAGTTTTCTAGCCCAATAAATTTTAGTATAATAAAGTGCAAGTTTTGACCGATTGCAAAACTGGCGTTAATTATTTTTAATTTTCTTTGAAAGCGGCTTTGCGCATTTTCTGCCATAAGAAAAAAGTGCAAAACGCCGTCAGCATAAAAAATATTAAAAATGAACACAATTCTGCAGTAGCCTCAAGTTGCACTTTATGAAACTAAAATTTAATAGGCTACAAGGTTGCATACTCAAAAAGTTCTAAAAAAATTCGAAAATTGGTAATGTACTCATTTTACTCAACTTCGGTGTAAAAAAAAATTATAACTCAAATTTTTGTAGAGAGCACCCCATAATACTATACTTAAATATTGCGCAATACTTGAGCTTCCTTGTGATTTTTTTCCATTTTTTTGAGATGGCATATTTTCAAAAACTATTTTTTTTTATCAAAAAATTTGTATATGAAAAATTGTCCAAGAGTTTTAAACGATCTCTGCCACTTTTGCGACCTTTACACCTTCTAGTCGAATGCAATGACATTTCCATGAAACGTGAGTGAAACTTAGGGTTTGTGGATTCACAGTACGAGCACATTCACCCTCTCCCCCAAAGGCCTCTTAGACTTTTAGGAGTATTAGGTTAAACCGAAGTGTTATGAAGAGCAGAGGGCACAATAAACCCTTAGGTCTCAGTACTAGGCTTATGCTTATTTTTTAATATCTATAGATACATCTATCTTAAAGAGTACCACAGTCTGTATTGATAGGTATCGGGAGAGTCACAAACGCGCCAAGGATACCCGTATGGGCTGAGGCTCCTTCGATCCACGAGCGTGCGTCCTTACGGCATAGCTCGAATAATTCGAACCCAACGAGCAATTAGATCAAGTGGGTGTAAAATACTTTAGCGTAATAGAGGAGAAATTTTGTACTCGAATAAAAAAATTATTTTGAAGTTGAAAAAATTAAAAATTTTCATATTTTTAAAAACATTACTATTTAGGCGGGACATTTTACTCACAATTCAAGCCTCTCTGTTTCTCAGCTCCCTTTCTATTAAATAAGTTTCGTATATCCTTATTTGCTGTTCACATCGTCATTTTACTCATTGTGAGCCGATTTTTTTTTCAATTTAATAAAGTGCACACATACATATGTGCAAGCAAAACGTGTATATGTGTGTGAACTAGGGTGGCTCAAAAATGCATGTGAAAAAGTAAAGTTGGAATTTTTATGCTCTCACCCCCTAGGATTATTCTATACTGAAAAACAACATCTCTGCTTCGCATGTCTGCAAGGGGGACATAATTTACAAAGCTGCCATAGGACGAGGGCGTGTAACATAGAAGGTTGCAAACGAGTACATCACCGATTAGTGCATGCACCATTGAACATGCCTACATCCACATCAGCTGCCGCAAATAATACGGAAGTCGTCCTGAGTTGCCAAGGTGAGTGCCGTTCCATGTTATTTAAAATTATACCCGTTACACTGCGCGGACCGAAAGGCCACTTGCAAACATATGCCATGTTCGACGAAGGCTCTTCAATCTCACTATTGGAAGAAGACGTTGCGAACGAGATGGGGTTGAATGGCCAGTCGTCATTACTTACGTTACAATGGTACGACGAGAGCGCAGCAACCGAGAGATCTCGCATAGTATCGCTGGAAGTACAGGCGAGTCAAGGTGGCATCGTATTTCCTCTGAAGAACGTTCGGACAGTTAAAAGTCTAAACCTACCAAAGCAATCGTTTAAAAAACATCGCTATTTTCATAATTTACCTGTCGCTAGTTACAGCGATGCGAAGCCAACTTTACTCTTGGGTTTGGACAACAGCTTCCTCGATATTGCCAAAAAATCATTTACCAGCGGGCCGAATCAGTTAATTGCTGCAAAACAAAACTGGGATGGTTGGCGTACGGCCCAATCGACGAACTGGAAACCAGTAGACCGAGAGTGTTCATGATAAAAGAACCACCCCTATCAAAGAAAATGTGCGCTATGGTCGAAGAGTACTTAACACAAGAAAACCTAGGTGTGAAAGCCGCGGTTACCGAAGGTGATGATGACATTCGGGCAAAACCCATTCTAAAATCAACCACGGTAAAGTTTAGTGACAGATATGAGATCGGTTTGTTGTGGAAACGAGATGATTTTAGATTTCCACCGAGCTACGACATGGCCAAGAGACGTTTGCTTGGTATAGAAAACAAGATGAAAAAAAAGTAAAATTTTTGCTGAAAACTACATTAAAGGGATGACGAGTTACATAGAGAAGGGCTATGTAAAAGAGCTATCCGCAGCCGAAGTCGATAACAACTCCGCAAAAACTTGGTATCTCCCTCATTTTCGCGTAATGAATCCACACAAACCGGAAAAACTCCGCACTGTTTTTGACGCAGTTGCAGTATCTTGCAATACGTCGCTCAACTCGGAGTTGCTCAAAGGTCCAGACCAGGCACAGTCGCTCTTTGCCATCCTGCATTGATTTCGTGAAGGAGCCGTAGCTGTTTCGAGAGATATCGAAGAGGTTCCTATGGAGAAACGACAACGACTCTGAACAAATACTTGTTTTTGTGATGACTTCGATGATTTTTGGTGCAGCTTGCTCTCCGTGTTACGCTGAGCACGTAAAAAATATCAATGCATTGCAGTTTGCGTCAACGATGCCAAAGGGAGTAGATGCGGTCATGAGAAATACATACGTGGATGACCTGGTTATGAGATTTCATTCAGAGAAGGAAGCCGAAGTCGTCGCCCAAGAGGCAATCCTCATAAACGCCGCCGGTGGGTTTAGGTTGAGGAATTTCGTCTCCAATAATAAAAACCTGCAAAAACGTCTGAATGGTAACGAGAACCCAAACGCCGCCATCACAAACATGGAGAAGCAAGCAAACGTTGACAAAATATTGGGCATGTTCTGGAACTCAGAGAAAGACAGGTTTGAGTTTCATTTTAAGTTTTGTAGAATTTCGCCAGAAATACTGCAGTGTATACGCCCACCTACCAAGCGAGAATTACTCGCGATCGTGATGTCGATCTACGATCCATTTGGATTCCTCGCCTACATAACGATTGCCGGAAAGCTGTTGACACAAGCCATGTGGAAGCAGAAGATCCAGTGAGACGAGCACTTGCCTAATCACCTAAGCAACTCATGGTCAACATGGTGGTCCAATTTTAAAACCATCAAAACTCTGTCAATACCACGATGTTATGGAAAGCTGTTGCCGATCGCCCAGGAAGTACAACTCCACATTTTCTTAGACCCAAGCTCCACAGCGTATGCCGCCGTGGCCTATCTGCGAATGCGACAAGGAAATAAAGTGCACGTTGCATTCATCTGCGCCAAATCTCGCTGCGCTCCTGTAAAAGTCATGACGATTCCACGCCTAGAACTCCAGGCCGCTATCTTGGGGGGTCGCCTCAAAACATTCATAGAGCAGAGCCAGAACTTCCGCATTCACCGTCTTATATTCTGGAGCGACTCCCAAACGGTGACAATGTGGATACGTTCAAGCGAGCGTAAGTACAAACCTTTCGTTGAGCAGCGAATAACCGAAATTTTGGCAACAACAACCAGTGACATGTGGCGCTGGTTACCATCACACGCCAGTGTAGCAGACGATGCTACACGGGCAATGCTTACAAAATCCTCTTCACATCGATGGTTCACGGGGCCTGAGTTTCTGCAGCTTGATGAAAGGGAATGGCCAGACGAACCAGCCCAACTTTATTCACATGATTACGGCTGCGAAGAAATGCCAGTCCAAATTTCGCTGTTAACTGTAACAGGTGATTTATATTCAAATTCGCTAATTATTCCTCATTTTTAAGATCACCAGAATCGTCGCTTGGACACTGCGCTTTATCAGTAACGTTCGCAGTCACAGTCGCCAACTAGGGGAGCTGACATCTGCCGAAGTAAGAGGAGCTGAAAAGTATATTTGCCGCCGCATCCAGCACGAATATTTTCCGGCCGAAGCGTCAGCATTGAGGGCGAACCTACCACTCCCGAAAAGTAGCTGCCTCCACTAACTTACACTGCCTACTGTCTACCGCTGTCAGCCAGACGCCCCATTATACTGTCACAAAAGCACTACGTAATACGCCTTATCATGCAACAGTTCCACGTAAGAAGACACCATCAAAACAATCACCTAGTCATCAATGAAATGCGCCAGAAATATTGGGTGCCATCCGCGCGAAAATTATTACAATCAATCAAAAGAGCTTGTCCGATATGCATTCGCTGGGCTGCTAAACCCACTGTGCCGCTGATGGGACAACTACCGACGGATCGCTTGACTCCCTTTGTGCGTCCGTTTTCGTATGCTGGCGTGGAATACTGCGGACCATTTTTAGTTACTATTGGCCAAAGAATAGAGAAACGTTGGGTGGCCTGCATGACGACAAGAGCTATTCATCTGGAGGTAGCAGAAGACCTCTCCACAGATTCGTTCATCATCTGCGCCGCGGGGGGCGACAACGGCACCAATTTTGTGGGAGCACAGCGGGAGATGAAGTCCGAAGACAAATTGTTTGAATTTGAGCGCATCGACCAAGAGATGACTAAACAAAAAATCGAATGGCGATTCAATTGTCCAGCTAATCTCAATGCCGGTGGTTGCTGGGAACGCTTAATACAATGCGTTAAGAAACTTTTGCAACGAGTGTTGAAGCAAGAAGCTCCTCGAGTGGAAACACTTCGGAGTGTCCTAATAGAAGCAGAAAATATTGTGAACAGACGACCCCTATTTATATTGCGATCGTATTTTTATGAGAAGCTGTTTTTCATCGCAGAAACATACTCGAAGGTTGGCCATTGTCTGCCGAGGGACGACCGCTGATAAGAAAAAACGTTTTTCTATATTATTTTGCGATGTTGCTTTGACCAGGGCTTGAACCAAGGTGCTGATGCGTGAAAGCGCACACTGCTTACCACTACACCACAGCGGCCGACAAACGGACGGAAATATCGTAGTTTTTGCATATTTCGACAATACCGTTATATGGGAGGTGGGCGTGGTTATTGTCCGATGTCGCCCCTTTTCAATCCCAACCTACCTTGGATAAAGGGAAACTTACCTACCAAATTTCGTGGACACATCTCAATTTTTTCTCGAGTTATCGTGTATACGGACAGGCAGAAGGACAGACATAGCTTAATCGATTTCTTTTTTCATTCCGATCATTTATGTATACACTTGTCTATATCTATCTCGATTCGTTTTGCCTGTTACAAACAACCGTTATGCGAACAAAGTTATAATACCCTTGTGCACAAGTGCGCGCGGGTATAAAAAAACATTTTTTGTATTTTTTATTATGCTAATATTATTGATTTGGAGAGGAGAAACACGATTCCAAAAAATGAAAAAAAGTTCAACCCCTCAATTTGTTATATTGAATTTTTTATGATTTGCATTCAACTGTGCAGCCTTCACACAATTTTATATCCCTCGAACAACAAGTCAGTTTTAGTGCTATTCAAGACCTTTAATTTAAGCCAAGAAGTCTATAGGCCCTTTGAGAGCTAAAGTCAAACTTCGAAATTTCATTCGACATTTTACGCAATTTTTTTCTAATTTGTTTGGTTTAAAATTGTTAGATATAACTTGACTCTCAGAGGGCCTAGAGGCTTCTACCTTGGCTCAAATTAAAGGTCTTGAATTGCACGTACTGTTTGAGGGATATAAAATTGAGTGAAGGATGCACAGCTGCATGCAAATAGAAAACAATGCAATCTATAATACTACTGTAATAAAAAATATATCAATTTTTTGTTTTGGAACACAACTTTTGACCAATTTTTTTAAGGTCAAGGGATAATTGTGGCTCAATGGCCATAATGGAAAGGGATTTACTTTAGCTTTCAAGACCATTTTGTTTCGTATCAAAATGCTGCTTCTGTCGAAAGCGCTACGATTAATTCGCATGCAGTGTTCAAAAATCACACTGTGCGGCCATGGTACAATAAAACAGGTAGAAGCCAATTTGACGTCAAACCTACAAAAGTCAAAGTTTTCGGGAGAGTAAAAATAAAAATGAGCGTGTGTAAGGAAAAATAAAAAAATACATTTCACTGGTTGACGTTTATAAGTATATCTGAAGTTTATTCTTATTTATTTATTTTCTTTAGTTAAAATTTGATAAAACGTGTATGTTGTTTTCTGTTTTTGTTTTATGAGTTGCAGTGTTGTTGGAGGGACTTTTCGGCATAAGGGTCATAGGAACAGCACTTGGCTTCAAACGTGCCTCTCCTGTACCTCCCGGTGTATTTGTGGAATCTACTTCTTTAAAATGTTTAACGCACAGCAAGGCATTTCACTGCAGCTCTGCCCACAGCTGCTTTCGCAACGTTCCTTACGCGAAGGACATTGAGGCACGTTAAAAAATTAGTGGTATCTGCCTTATATTTAACACCACATAAAAAACAACGCATAAACCGCACAACACTACAAAAATTCAAATGCAAATTAAAATTTGTTATTAACGAACATTCAAAAAAAAAACAACGATATGACATTCAAAGCGTAACGAAATATAGTTTTGAATTTGAAAAAGCACGAAATTTTTATTGATGTATTTTATAGACTTTATATGCATACACAATTTTATTGTAACGATGCCGATTCAAATTAATAAAATCAATGTTTCTTGACCGACGGTCGATTTCTTCTGGCATGATTGAAGGTGCTGCCACATATTTTGTTGTCGCTTATGATTGTCACTGTACCATGATTTTGTTTAAATTTTTGTAAAGTTGCTTACCAGACTTACGATTTTTATAAATTTTGCTTCCATTTTTTTAAGATTTTCTAATTTGGTGTCTTCAAACTAAAAACAAAAGCACCAAAAACGCAACAAGCATCAAACTCAAAAGCTTTCGCGTTTTGAATACCCACTAAATTTGGTGCGAAAAGCATTAAGTTGGCAACAGTGAATGTAAACAAAAGTATTTTATGACGTCAGCGATTGGGTGGATGCTGTCAAATCGACGAAGAGAGGGTTAGCGGTCCGCGAATGGCGCGACCTTTATTTTCTGGATCGTGGTTCGCTGTTAATTTGGCAGTATGTATTCCCTTCCATTGGACAACGGTTTTTCGCCAGTCAATGAATCTATGTTTACATGTTTGTAGATTTTCATGCTCCCTTTTTAGCCATTTCTTTTCTTTTTTCATCGACGAGAACAAAATCGGGTTTTTCGCTCTTAACACATATATTTTTCGTTTCATCAGAGCAACGGTGAGCTAAGCACGACACAGCTACGCCAGACATATACATACATATGTACATACCAGGGTTGTTGCGAATATTCGCATTCGCATTCGCAACCGCGGAGCTTCCGCATTAGTTTTAACATTCGCATTCGCTTTCGCATTCGCAAAAATCAATGCGGATCTTTTGCGAATGCGAATATTGAAGGGACAGAAAATTGCAGTTATTTTTTTTACGAGTAAAACTTGGCCAAATATTTTTTATTCCGAAATAAAAGTACTTTCCCAAGGCACATTGAACGGGTAGTATCAGAAGAGTAGCTGATTTGATTTTTATTTTTATTTTTTCAAATTTGGTCTCGAAAACGTACAATTTTTCAAATTTTTTATCACAAAAATTCTAAATTGTTAAAATATATTTGCATGTGAAACCTTTCTCCATACAAAACAAGTGATTGAATAACAGCTTTTGGAACATTCGCCCAACTCAGCAGCACAACCGCTGATTACTGAGCCTTGCAAAGGAGAAGCAAACAAATTTACTAAGAAAGAAAGGTGCAAAAATTTTTATTTTTTTACCAATTTCGATTTTTTTTATATTTTTTGTTTATTTCACATGGCGCGCTTTGATTTAGAAGAAACAAATCAGAACAGTTTTTGACACTTTCGATACCAGAAGCAACAACAAAATACACGCAAATATTGTTTTTGCTCGAATGCTACTACCTGTTTGATATGCCTTGAACGTTCCGGATAATGAACAAATCACTTATCCAAATTAAGCAAGTTTGGTATCCAATGAAAGAGGACTTAAATTGCTTTAAAGCTGAAATGTCTAAAAGAGGAAAGCCACACATTGAAAAATATTTTAAATAAAAATATTAATTAATTACCATAGAACAAACATTGGGTCAGGTATGTATTTACATGAATTTCGTTAGTATTAAGTTATAAAAAGATATAAATAGAGGTGGTAACCTTCATTCGTTATCTTTGTTTAAAAGCTATTTCAGTCCTCTTTCATATGATACCAAATTTGTTAAATTTGGATAAGCGGTTTCTTTATTACACGGATAGGACGTTTATTTCGGAATAAAAACTATTAGGCCAAATTTAACTCTGAAAAAAATAACTGTTAATTTCGGTCCTTGGAATATTGTGCAAGTGCACTGATAAAAAGTATATCTAACCAGTCACAGAAGAAAGCATTAAAAATGAGTTACAAAAACTAAAATCGAAAAACGCTGATGACGTGACAAATTCCGAAACAACCAAAAGAATGAAAATGAAGAATTCTTTCGAAAAAACGGTGTTTAAACAACGATTCTGCCATGATGCTAGATTGTGAAGATGATGAAAGTCAGAAGGATACATCCGACATTTGCAGCCCCGATGAAGTTCTCAAAAGGTAATTATTGCACCGCAATAAAAATAAATAAATATAACTGAAAGTCCTCTCAACTGGTGCAGTGTCAATCGAAAAGAATTTACAATTTTGCCAAGTTTAAAGTTTTTCAAGTTTGTCGCCTCGAACGAGTAGTTATATCGTCGGTGGAATAATGAAATAGTGTAACCTGAAAAGTATAGTTTTGAGAAAAACTAATTGGAAGTTTTTATAAACCATTACAAACCATACAAATACAATTTAGTTTTTCGGTAATAAATATTTAAGAATTAGATATTTAAGAAAACTAAAGATTTTTCTAATAGATTAAAGGATTGTTTATCCAATGGTGCAATTATCGAATAATAGAGTATGTGGCATTTACACTGTTTCTTTATTCGAGCGACGATATAGTGGTGCAGGTTTGATTTACGACCCTTCAACAAGTTTTTATTACAATGTTCCAATTTTTAAATTCAAGTACTAAAAAAACATTCAGTCTTATCATGAGTTTAATTTTCCCCGAACCGGTTCACTTTTCACTTTTGGTTTTCGTGTACATATTTACTATGGGCGGAGTACAAATTTTGGGGTGATTTTTTTTTCGGGCAAAACTCAGGATAAGGCAGATGATTAAAAATTATTGACCTTTCCATTTTTTATTTACCTAAATCACCTAATTTACCCACCTAAGTTAATTCTTAAAATACATGACATCCGCATTCGCATCCGCATCCGCGGATGTTAGCTTTTATACCTCCGCATCCGCATTCGCATCCACGGATGGCTAAAATTCCACATTCGCAACATCCCTAGTACATACATACATATGTACATACATACTAAGTATGGATAGTCACACTCCCTGAACTTGTTCATACATTCATATACTAACTTACCCAGTAAAAATCGGTTGTATGCATTCATGAAGAATGCTTGCATATGAGTGATTTAGTGTGAAAAATTCATGCGTAGTCATGAATTTCCACAAATAAATTCAAAGTCTAGCGAACTGCAAGCGAACGTACGTTGTTGTTGTTTTAAGTACATTACTTGATAAATTTGAAGTGGAATTTTTGTAATATTTTCAGTCTTGTACAAAAATTTTAGTGAACGGACGTGTTGTGCGATACTATTTTCAGCACTAACGGGCTTTTACACGATATTAATATCAGAAAGGTAGCATTTACATATGGAGATACATATCGTGTAAGGATGCTTTAATACTGTTCCATTCCATTAATGCATTTTTGTATGTTTGAAACATTAATACAGCCATATGCATACAGCAGTAGTACAAGTGTATGGTTAGAATACGCATACGCTCTAGGAAACCACGCGTGTTAAATGGAAATGAAGGTTCATTTATACTGGCATGTATACACAGCAGCAAGCTCATGCCACCAACAGCGATGTCGTATGCATAACATTTCTACTGGGTATACTTACTTGCTTATACTCATACAAATACATACCATTAAGTCCACAATAGTCGGAGCAACATTAGCACAAATGCCAATGCTTTTCAAAAAAGCAAATCAGTCATTATTCTTACGGCAAACGCTGAAGAACACGGTGTGCCTAAGTCAAACGGTTTTATGTAGCAGAAACGTCCAGTTTTACTAATCTCATCGCATTTAAGACAATCACATGCAGTACAGAAATTGTAAATACGCAATTTTGTATATAAACTGAACAGAAGGAGTACACATACTTATGTACGCATGTATATTTAGTTAAAAAGTACAATCATGCGAATAAATACTATTTACAAGTATAAATAATCGTAAAAAAACACAATTTTTTGCTGCGAACTCTTCTAAACTATATTTAATTAGTTAAAAAAACATAGCCACATATGTATGTATGTATATATAAATGGAAGTATTAAAACAACAAATCGCTCTATATATATTAAAACGTGCAAAGACTAAAGGAGATTTTCACAGCTATTGGAGGAGAATGTAATACAATAAATTTATTCGGTGAGTTTCGCAACGAATCTGAAAACCTTACAAAGAACCATAAACAAAACATTTCATACATATGTATATGCATATGTATAAATGTAGTACATATACATACATATGTATTTATACGCATTTGTGGACATTATTATATGAGTATGTGAATAAATATAGATATGTACCCTGCAGGCAAACCCCGAACCGGTGAACAAAATTTCTAGTTTCGTACTAGATCTTTTTATATCCAAAAATGAACCCCTCCGATAGTAACTGTATCCCTACCAGGCCAAAAGCAGCGAAATGTGGTACTTTCAAAAAACTGTTTTATTCTGCTTTTTAAAACTACATACATATCGCTAACTAAGAGTGAAAAGTTTCTGCTAAGTCCACTTTTTATAAAAAATTATATTTTAATGCAAGAAGCAAGAGCAATTGGAAATTCATTGTTTTCTAAAAGATCGAACAATCTATTTTATTTTTAACCATTTCGGTTCAGTGATACGCAATTCTGCTAAGTTCAAAATAGTCACTAAAAATAATAAACAACTTTTGATGGGAAATCTACATATATCTAAGATGACGAATTTAGAACTAGTTCGGAACTATCGAAAAAGTGATGCCCATCGCTTACTTTAAATGGATATTTGCTGGCGGCGTTTTCGATCAAAAACGGTTTCATTCTGTACTTCGAATATGCATTTTCATAGTTTGCTAATACGAAACAATAATTTGTGTTAATCTTTTAACATCTCGGGACATTCTAGAATCTAACCAATACCAGCAATCACCTCTGAAAACTCAGTTAAAGCCAAAGGTATGTAAATATGCTTTCAAGTGCTCAATTTGAATTACATTCATTCAACCAAATTTGATTTCAGATCGAAAAAGTATTTCTTTGCAAATAATTAACAATCCGCAAACATGGGAAAAGCAAACAGACTCTGTTTGAAAACATCATGTTACCCTTTTCGTCAGTCGATTTTAGAAGTGGTTCGGAACTGTAGAAAAAGGGAAGTAAAGCGAACTATATCATCTGTTGAATCGAGAGTGAACTAGATCATCTGTAAATCGCAAGAAATTGCAAGAATTTACAGGAATTTACCAGAAAGCGTTCCCGTACTCGGTTCTCTAGCAAAGTAGGGGGAAATGGGAGAGTAATATCGATCCTCTCTTTGTCAGAAATTGAAAGATTTTACCCAGAGAATTTTTAGAATTTAGAGTCTAAAATCCGTACACAGACCAAAAGTGGTGGGTGAAAAATCCGTTCAAAATTTTAACGCCCAAATTTGTTTGGCGAGCAAAAAAAAAATAGTTTGTACTTAGGTGAACACAGGAATCGTACTTTTAATATAATCAAATAAATCAACACATATTTCCACTAGTCCTATTTATTGATTGCTTTACATACAACGTTATTATTTTTCTGACTAGACTAGAACTTTTTAACAAGCAGTGTGTTCTTAGTTTATGTACATGTAACTTTTTAGGTAAGTTGTCGACCCTACCAAGTAGCAGTATAATCTTTGAAGCGATGGTTATTGTTGAAAAAATAAAGAAAATTTGGGTATTTTGGATAATTTTAAGTATGCGACAAAACTCCCAAATATCGCAGTCTACCAATAAATTGTTATACATAATTTTAATGGCCTATAAATCCTCTTCTCATGTTTGATTTTTTAAATAGGGTGAAAAATAGTCAAGCCGTTAATAGATAAGTCCCTCAAGTACGAAAATAACGTATTTTTAGTAAACAATGGAGGGTTCAGGAACTATAGGAAAGCTATGAGATATGTGTAAAACAGGCAAATTTTTACAGTATGAATAAAAAAAAGCTCCAAAAATCCGTACGTCTTGACGGAAAGCTAAAAATCCGTACGTTGAATCCGTTACATCTGGCAGGGCTGGTGTCAAACCATCAACTGTTCAAACGAATTGAAAGTTGAATAAGCAAAAACAAAAGTACATCTGCATTTTCCCCTTATTAAGGACCGGTTTTTACATTTTCAGATAAAATTTAAATAACGTATTTTTAGTAAACAATGGAGGGTTCAGGAACTATAGGAAAGCTATGAGATATGTGTAAAACAGGCAAATTTTTACAGTATGAATAAAAAAAAACTCCAAAAATCCGTACATCTTGACGGAAAGCTAAAAATCCGTACGTTGAATCCGTTACATCTGGCAGGGCTGGTGTCAAACCATCAACTGTTCAAACGAATTGAAAGTTGAATAAGCAAAAACAAAAGTACATCTGCATTTTCCCCTTATTAAGGACCGGTTTTTACATTTTCAGATAAAATTAAAATAACGTATTTTTAGTAAACAATGGAGGGTTCAGGAACTATAGGAAAGCTATGAGATATGTGTAAAACAGGCAAATTTTTACAGTATGAATAAAAAAAAGCTCCAAAAATCCGTACGTCTTGACGGAAAGCTAAAAATCCGTACGTTGAATCCGTTACATCTGGCAGGGCTGGTGTCAAACCATCAACTGTTCAAACGAATTGAAAGTTGAATAAGCAAAAACAAAAGTACATCTGCATTTTCCCCTTATTAAGGACCGGTTTTTACATTTTCAGATAAAATTTCAGATAGCTAACTAATAAACAACATTATTCGACTGTTTATTTTACTCAATACAGGCTTCGAGTTTTTCAATCACCTTTTAACTGGCGGATAGCTATTCCAGTGCATTTATAGAAAAGTGGCGACATGATGAAAGCAAGTTAGCGACAATAACTTATGATAGAAAAGGGCAACGAGTAGCTTGGCTGAATTGATTGATTGTCATAAAATATAAGCTTTGTATGTTTACGTACTATTTTATGATAGTTCGTAACAATTCTTACAAATTATCATCAGAAGGAGTTGAGAGAGGAAAACTTTGAGAGGACGTTGCAAGGTTTTACTGGATAAATTCTTACTTGTAACAATTTTCCATCAAGAAAAACGGCTCTTATATGCTGCTTCTTGCATTTTACAAAAGCAAAGGAATTAACTTTTGGAATTGTAAAGTTAAAATTGCCAAAATAAAAATTTTAATTAAAATTTCATAAAACTAGTAACTGCTGGCAAAGTTTGCGTTTTCTTACTTTTTAGATAGATAGTTCTCTCAATGAGAGCGACTCCTGGAAACTATGTTATTTGCAATATAATGGATATTTTTTAACTGGAGAATACACTAACGGATGTTATTGAAATGTTTGTGCATTTCTTTAGCACTTAAAATCTAATTTTTGTAGTAGAAATCACTTTGTTACAATAGGGGGCTAATTTCGGATAATTTGCTTTCGAAGAGAGAATACCTAAAATGTACGTGAGCGCGAAGTTTCATGAACAGCTGGTTAATTTGTTTATTTGCAAAATTTTTCTAATAACAGTATTTCATATCCTATTATAATTTAAATTGGTTTATTTAGTAAATTTCGACGATGAAAACCCCATAACATCTTCGTAATTAGTGTGAATTGCACCAGCGACCTGCGATCAGCTGTTTTTCTTGTTGCTAGATAAAATTTGTCCAGTAAAAATTTGCAACTTCCCATTCAAAGGAACCTTCAATTTGCTCTCTCAATTTCCTCTACTTTTGTTTTTTTTTTTTTTGTATTGAAGTTATTATTATTATTATTATTTATGCAGTTCACGTTCATGATTTTCAGTGAGGTATTTATCTTCTAATATTACGGTTTGGTGGTTGTCAGAAGGCATATTTCCATTGCCATCTTAAATAACCTAGCAAAAGTGTATATGCATACAAAGATAAGTAATAGCTTCAGTGCGTTTGAAAGGCGCCACCCTCCCTTGTAAAATAGCCCCAATTTTCTCTAAGAGTATGGGATTGATTTCATATATCTCCATACCATGTTCGAGTACTCTGCCATGAACACTTCCGAAGATATACAGTATGAAAAGTTCGGCACGCCTCTTTTTCCAATAGCTCCAATTTTTCCATGATTATGTGATTGATTTCATATATCTCCATACCATGTTCGAGTACTCTGCCATGAACACTTCCGAAGATATACAGTATGAAAAGTTCGGCACGCCTCTTTTTCCAATAGCTCCAATTTTTCCATGATTATGTGATTGATTTCATATATCTCCATACCATGTTCGAGTACTCTGCCATGAACACTTCCGAAGATATACAGTATGAAAAGTTCGGCACGCCTCTTTTTCCAATAGCTCCAATTTTTCCATGATTATGTGATTGATTTCATATATCTCTATACCATATTCGAGTACTCTACCATGAACACTTCCAGAGATATGCAGTGTGAAAAATTCGGTTTGTATGGGAGGTGCCACGCCCCTTTTTGCAACAGCCCAATTTTTCTTCATGACTATGCCATTGATTTTATATATCTTGTGCATACCAAGTTCCAGTACTCTGCCATGAACACTTCCGAAGATATGCAGTATGAAAAATTCGGTTTTTGTGGGAGGTGCCACGGCTCTTTTTCCAATAGCTGCAATTTTTCCATGACTATATGATTGATTTCATATATCTCTATACCATATTCGAGTACTCTACCATGAACACTTCCAGTGATATGCAGTGTGAAAATTTCGGTTTTTATGGGAGGTGCCGCGCCCCTTTTTCCAATAGCCCAAATTCTTCTTCATGACTATGCGACTGATTTTATATATCTTATACATATCAAGTTTCAGTACTATACCACGAACACTTCCAGACATATGCAGTTTGAAAAATTCGATTTGTATGGGAGGTGCCATGCCCCCTTTTCCAATAACCTACATTTTTCTCCATGAGTATGCGCTTGTTTTCATATATCATACGATGTTCGAGTACTCTACCATGAACACTTTCAGAGATATGCACTGTGAAAAATTCGGTTTGTATCGGAGGTGCCACGCCCCCTGCACCTAGCGGTATGAAATATACTTTACATCCGATTCTCATACCTACCATATATGGACATAAAATTTTATAAAGATCGGTCAAGGCGTTTAGAAGGAGTTCGACCACTAACACCGTGACACGAGATTTTTATATATTGGATGTGTAAACGAGTTTCCGTAAAAATTTGGCAGTTGATTTAAGTTTACATAATTATACGTTGATACGGTTTATAATAGTGGTATTCATCTAAACCGATAACTTTATCAAGCAGATAATCTTATAAGTTTATGCACTGTGTTACATGAACGACCCACACTCTCTTTTCGTTTACACATGCGACAATAGGCGTGTTTTCTTTGGTTATAAAGCGCAGTGTCACTAACTTTATACTACTAGCACGGGGATAAAGAAATTATAGAAACTACCTCACTAAATTGGAAAAAATTATATTTACGAGATATCTATTTAAATAAATGTACATATAACATAAAGGCTATTTATTTGAAGCAAGTTATAAGAAACAATGGCAGAATGTCTGTTTGTGTATGAATTCATTTGTCACGGCTACCAAACTTTGCGAATTATCAGTGAAACAAAACAAACAGACGGGATAATAATTGAACCAGATCTCTATCAGGATCATATCGTTGTTGAATTTGCGTGCAAAATTTGTATGCGGATCCCGATTATTGCCTAAGAAAACATAGCTAGAGTTGCGACAGAGTTGCATTGTCTTCAGTTTATCAAGTTTATTCAGTGAAATCGCTGGATAAATTTATCAGAAATGTGTAAACGAGTTTCCATACAAATTTTGACAGTTCATTTATAAGGTTTACACAATTATAAGTTTATACGGTTTTTTCAATATACATACCTACGGATAGAGTCCGACCGATTAATCGTCTACGGCATCGGCATCGGCTAGTATCGGCACAAAATTGAGCATCGGCATCGGCCTTTTTTTGCCGATTATTTGGAATTTCTTTTCATATGTTCACGTGAAGCGGCAGACAACAGCCAACATCAAAAACCATTTTCAGACAGCTCTCAAAAATGCATATTTTTTGGTTGAAGGTGTTTCACGTTTTTTTTATACAAAAGTATGTTCAGTAAAAAAAAAACTTAATGGGATTTTATAGCAGCTTGAAACTTGCACTTCATTATACTAGAATTAAATGGTCTACAAAATTGCGTACCAAAATTCTGATTAAAAAGTTTGAAGTTTTGGTGAAAATAAGAAGAATTTTTCTAATTTTTGTACAAAGTTTGAAATCGGAATTTATTGTGTTATACCTGCTATACTTAAAAAAATAAATAATAAACATTAAATAAACAAAAGACAAATGCCAAATGCCAAAACCGGTCAAAATATCATAATTCTTTTATTTTGTGTGCCGTTATATTTATGTATGTATGTACAAAAATACCTAGCATATAAGTTCTTATTTCTTGCTTAGCAAAAAAGTGTTTTGTGTAATGTACATATGTGTGATTTTACACATCCATATGTATGTACATTAGGGCGCCCATCGAAAATGCCTTTTTTTTGGAAATTTCAAGACCCTACCCCCTAATTTTATTCGTTTTCATGAGAAATATTATTGCCTGTTTTTATAGATTTTTTAAAGGTCCTTTAGAGGTCGCGACCTGCCGATTTGTCAGAAAATAGGATTTTTTAGATTTGTGAGTTTTTGAAATACTATTTTTGAATCGATTTCAAAGACTGAATATGATCTGAGAAGGGGATATATATGCCTTTAAAATGCTATATAATAATCTATTGTCGGACTAGGCTTGTGGGGATCTTTTATCAGGTAAATTAAAAAAAATACCCATATTTCTCTTAATTTTCTTGAATTTTGACCATCGATAATTTCTACAATTCCAAAATATGGAGTCTAGCACATTGCATAACCAGTACCTCATAAATCCACATTTCAAACTTCTTACACAAATTTACAAAAATTCAACTATCTTTAAAATTTTTAACTTTGTATTACAAATTTTTATAAAAATTAAAATGCAACCTTTAGACGCTAGAAGATCGCGTTGATTTTCAATAGTTTTTTTTCCTGACAATGCTCAACACCGTCAGCCAAAAAAATTTTTTTAAATCAACATGATTTTCTAGCGTCTTTAAATTTGCACTTTGACCTACTAAAATTTAATGGGCTATAAAACTGCATACCTACAATTTTTCTAAAAATGTTTAATAAAAAGCTTAAAATTTTTGGGTGTAATTGTTAAAGTTTGTTAAATTTTTATAATTTTTGTAAGAATCATTAAATGTGGATTTATGTGGTGCTGATGGTTATGTAATGACTTTCATCAAAAAGTTATAAACATTAAATAAACAAAAGAAAAATAACCAATACTGGTGAAAATGTCACTTAACTTAAGCAGATGACCGCAAGTGTAAATAAGCACTCGAATTTATTTAAAACTGGAACTGCTGGAACTGATTACATATATGGAAAAAATAAATTTTTTAAACATAAGCCCACCCACAAAAACATATGCATATAAAGTACATACATATGTATATACATGTTAGGACATTCAATCCCGAAGAATTTTAACAATCCCGGGATTTCGGGATGTAAAAATTCTAATCTCGGGATCCCGAGATTTTTCGGGATGTAAAAATTCTAATCTCGGGATCCCGAGATTTTTCGGGATTTCGACTTCATCACAACTTTTTGCATTCTACAGTAGGTTCGCCTTTTTCAAACCACACAGATTCATTGTCACCACATTTGCTCTTAGGGGAGCACAATGCCCGTTAGTAAAAGAGTATGTAATTGGATGATTAAATATTTTTATTCTAAAATATCTATATTACTTGTCAAAACATTTACTCATATTTGCAGAAATCCTTTTCCAAGAAAGACCAACAAAGTAAAATGAAGAACAACTCTGCCACACTCTAAAAGCTTTTTGTTTTCAATTGCTACCAGATTTTTCTTTATTACACAGTTCTTGCACACAATTTTGAACTAGTACAGTTACTCTGGCAGGTCCTGAAATTTCAAGTTCACTTTGAATCAAAATTTTGGTGTTCTGTATTTCTCGTGTTTCATGTCAAATGTTTTTTTTTTCGTTTTCAACATCTCATTCATTCTGTAAATAAATCAGTAAAAATCTCGGGATCCCGGAGCTGTAATACCGGGATTTCGGGACATGGAAATGTGTCCGGAGTCCCGGGATTGAATGCCCTAGTACATGCATATAGACGTATGTATGTACGTCAGCGTGCTTTATGATAACTGCAGAGAGAATACGAAACATGCCAATAGCAGCAAAACAAAAGCAAACAACTGTGTCACTAGTATTTAGATAAATAGTTCTATTGCTGATACGAATAAGTAAACAAGAAAAGGTGAATACATATGTGCATACAAAGCAAAAACAACAACCTATAACTGGGTCAACATCAGTTATAACCACACACTTCACTTCTCTCGAACTAACAGTATTAAATTGTTATTCTATATTGCACTGAGCTGTTTCAATAATTTTTTTTTTGAATTAATCATATCTTTAAATTTTCAGAGTCCTTTTAAAAAAATCCTGACGTCAGAGAGGAGAACTAAAAACGCAGTTTTGCTATTTTTCGCCCCTAGTTTCGCGAATATATTGATTTTTTTGTGTGCAAAACTGACTGTCGCGCAAGTAAAAATAAACTTTATTTTTGATGCAGATAAATACATTTCTATGTATATAGGTACATTAGGGTGGTCCTTAAATATAGGAAGCAAATTTGTACATCAGATTTCCTTAGGTACTATAGTCGATGACATCGCATATAAATTTTGGTCCAGATCGGAAACGGTTAAGGTGTGCCGCACAGGGGGCAAAGTTCAGTTTCCTGTATGGAGACTCAAAAAATTAAAATTAACTTTTTTTCCATCTAATTTCCAAATGAGAAAATTTTGTGTTCCTTTATTAACCTTTCACTCGATTTGTTTATATAAATTTAAGTGAAAGGTGTGAAATTGAGAGATTGAGGTTTATAATTTTCAAATTTTCCATTCATTAAAAGGAATTATGAATTCACACGTCAACATATTCATCGCATGATTGAAAAACACAATTCCGAATCAAAAAATGTTTAACACTGATTGAGTATTTAAACGGCTGCAATCATTTATGTGTGTGCATTCATTAATTAAGTACCAATCATTCAAATAATTCGTTCAAATATACCCTTGTAGGGAAGAAACACTACAATAGTTTCAATAAACCACTTTTTGATTAAAAATCAGATTTTCGACAATTGCTCAATTGTAAAAATTCGAAGCGGCGCACTGTGGGCCGCTTCAAACAAGTTAGCCGGAAAAAAATATTTTTTTGCTTCAGATGCATAGATTTATTGTAAAAAGTGGCCATAAAAAAATTTACCTTGATCGGGGATCGATTAGATGACACCAGAGGTCCTTCGAGAAGAGTTTGTAGCAAAAACGGTATATTGAAGGTATCTATATATAAAAACGCCGCAATAAAATTTTGAACCCCTTTTTTTGAGAGCACCGTTCGCTCGATTTCAATGAAACATATACCAATTTAAAGGATATAGCTACCGCTAATCCAGAAATGTTAACCCCATTATACAGGGGGCGTGGCATCTGGCATACAGACTTAAATGTGAAAACTGAAATTCTCATATCGCTTATCTCTGGAACCGCTTATGCTAACGTTCTGCAATTTGACACAGCTACATATGTTATCAATTTCGTACTTATGACGAAAGTGGTGGATAATGGAACAGGGGGCGTGGAACCTCCCATTCAAACTGAAATTCTCAATCGCTTATCTCTGGAGCCGCTTTTGCTAACATCCTGAAATTTGAAACAGCTACATATGTTAACAATACCGTACTTATGGCGAAAAGTGGTAGGTTTTGGAAAAGGGGGCGTGGCATCTCCCATACAAACCGAATTTTAAATATCGCTCATCTATGGAACCGCCTTTGCTAACGTACTTATGGTGAAAAGTGGTTTGTATTGGAAAGAGGGATGTGGCACCTCCCAGACAAAATACAATTTCCATCTCTCTTATCTCTAGAACAACTTATGATAAGGTTATGGATACACCTACATTTACATAAATATAAAATGGCAAGAATCATTCAATTGGGAAGCATTTTATCCCAGATTTCAAAATGCATTGAATGATTGTTATTTTGTGAAAAGGTTTTTAGAAGGATTTTTCTTTCTGCCTGCGCAGGGATTGAGAGCTATCCTAAAGAATCCTATTTATGGTCACATTTGCTTCATCTTTTGAATACTTGGTACCCAGTCCTGGGATGCAAAAATATTGATCTTTGGCCCAGTCCTGACAAAACCCGTGTGAACGCCTTCGACGTACTTTCTTAACGTCTACCGGTTCAGATGAAGAGAAAGAGGAGTTTATGTAGATGTTGGAAATCTAGTTTTTAACGTTCCCAAAGGCTCTGAGACCAATATAATCGAAAAACGTATTTACAGTTTAAATTAATTTTAAAGCTTCACACTGCAAAGAAAACACTATTTCAAGTTTGAATGTAATCTTGTTTAAAATATTTAATTATTTTTTACTGGTACACTGGTACGATGAGGAGTGTCAGGAAGCTGCAGAGAAAAAAGATGTCGCCTTCTTGTTGCGGCAAATACGTCTCGCTTCCCTCTTCAGATCCCTATAGCGGTCCCACATAGCGCGCGTTGCGCCCGATCGCAGCGTGGCCCTGTAG
>NW_016161593.1:0-32482 GCF_001687245.7 Rhagoletis zephyria
CCGCTGCGTAGGGATTAGAAAACCTTTGAGGCAAAGATTGTTGCAAAAAGCACAGATAAAAAAGTCATTGCGGTTTAGAATCACGATTTGCTGGCGCCAATAAGCTTATATGGACACACATATACACGCGTGTGTATGTATGTAGATATTTGCATAGCCAAGTAACACTTTTACTTCCATATGCTCACATGGAGTGGGCAGATAGGAGGAAAGCNTTTTCGTGTTGTGAACAATTTTGTGACATTTACGGTAACGTTGGACTGGCGACTGAAATCGGCCTGGTCGCTTGTGCGTCCAAAGCCTACGACCTTTTGCCTTTCACTTTATTTTGGCTATGAAAAATGGCGCTTAGCTTAAATACCCTGCCTGAGGGAGAGGGGGGCGCGCAGGCGGAGGCGATTATGTAACCATTGCTGTTACATGCCATTGTTGTGTGGCTTGTACAAGCGTTTTTTCTTTTTTTTCTTTTATTGCTGCTGCGCTTTCAAATATTCATTCGATTTTGTTGTTGTTGTGAGAAGCGATGCTGAGATTTGATAAATGGAAATGCCGAAAGGATTGATGACCCAAAGTCATTTAAATAAAATTAAGCCGAAACGTTTACGAACAAAAAACTTTCCATGTATGTGCTTGCTGCTGGTCCTAAAGGCATACCTTCTTCTAAACAAAAACAAAAAAAAAACGAGTATTTGCCAAACTTTTAACTTGGTTGATTAGATTTGAGGGCTAAAAGTTTTTTATTTTACATACATACATAAATAGGCGAAAAAGGAACAAATGCTAATGGTCAAGGTATGAAAAAATGAAATTCGCAAATTCAAAAATGACAATACATACATACATATACATGTATGGATTGTATGGATGTAGATTTGAAAAACGCCTTTTTAAAACATAAAATCAGTGCAGTCCATCCCACCCTATCCCTAACTTAAGCCAAAGTTTTTTTGTGAAAGCCATCAAATAGACCACATTTTATTAGTCGCTTGGGGAAGCAGCAAATTGGATTTCATAGGACGAAAAAAATATATGAAATATAAAGTTAATGAGATTTTTAATACATGCATACATAACAATACTACTATCATATTGTAATTCTCTGAGTCATGGAACGAATTGCGGAAAAATGATTTGTCAAACGAAACACCAAAAGTTTGATATTCTTCAATTGATATTCGTCAATTACATAGTAAATCTTACGTTGATCAATCTTCAACTAATTCTTAACTAGATTAGGGTATTTTGTTTGGTCTTTTACAGTGTTGTCCGAATGTCGCGCTCTCGTATGTGATTTGAGTTTACTCAAATTACTTGAAGACCAAACTGTTTACAGACGGATTTGTAGCAGATTGAAAATGATTTATCACTTAATATTACTGCGCGATATATGGCTATGCGACCTTAACAAGGGAACTCTGCAACGTGTTCACACTGAACGAATTAAAAGTATTTTTATGAAGAAGAAAACGAAATTTTTTTCCAAATGGCGGAAACTTAGACATTCCCTGTGATAAGCAGCTTTACACTAGTCAATAAGAAGAGTTAATCTTGGAAAAATCGCAAAGTTTTCGATATTTAACTATAATAAAATGGGAATATTAGAAAATAATCGAGAATTGTCTAACAAACATCAATATTTCAATGCTTGTGTGAGACACTTTTGTTATGCTTGCGGACTCTCCTCTATCGCTGTGTTTCAGAAGTCACCGTTTCAATGAATTATTTGAAGGACCGCAAAGGAACCGCTCTTTTGCGTTTAGAGCATTCGGTAATCGATTGACCATTGTTTCGCTCTTCTCCGCAAGCCCCCGCCTTGTTGCCTCATGCAATTTGATGTGGGTCAAGCGGTAATTACAAATGTTGCCTGGAATATAAGTGTAGCTGTATTGTAAAGTAGTTCTGCAGAGTTACTCGATCAGCGCCGTACTCGATAATTTCGACATTTAAGCGAAAAAACTCGATAAATCGATATATATCGTAAATTTTTTTATTTTAAATGAAACACCGAAACAACTTCTACTCATTCAGCAAATACATAGAAGCATATATCAACTAAAAATTTTATTATACACACTTATACATACATATATGAGGTCCATATGTATGTATGTACACTGAAAATCACGCAGTGATATTATTTACAACAATATTCGCAATGTTCTTTTATTCTGAAATGTTTACATTCGTTTTTTATAAATGTATAATTATAAAACTAAATAGCAAAACTTGTGTAAAAATTAGCAAAATCAACAAAGTTTTATTAACAGTGCAAATTTTTAATTGGAAATTCTAGAACGAATTTTGGTGTGCAGATTCGTAGCCTAATAAATTTTAAAATAATTGAGCACAATTTCGAAGTCGCTTAAAATTCCGTTGATTTCGTTTATTCAGAAAAATTAATTTGAATTTGTAATACTAAACTAATACTTGCTACTAAACTTTCTAAGTAAATAACCTATAAGGCAACCAAAATTGCTGACTGACTGAAAAAACAAGAACTATAGCGAAGTAGAGCCTAAAAGAAATGTCTTGGCAAAAGCGGAGGGATGCATGTGAGACATTTCTGAAAAATTACTGGAACAACATCATCGTAAATCTCGTATGTGTCCACCATACGACACAGTGTAGGACCGCTAAAATTACACAAAAAATTAAAATATCTTGGGAAAATGACCTAATCTGAAAAACCGGTATACAGATCCATAATCTGTGACCAAATATTAGGATTACGGCGTTTTTTTTGTATATTTTTCAAAACTTGACATTTTCCCTACAGAGTAATAGAAAATTACTTTCTTAAAAGTCTCACGAGGTATATTCTTGGTTCGCATGCATGACAAATAGACACACCGAATAATTTACAAAAAAGAAGGGTTTCCTAGACAACTTTTTAACTAAATATCTTTCCTTTTTAAACACTTTTTACTTCTGGTAAGATATAAGAATTTAAATACTTTTCTTTTAAGTAATTTCCTACAGCTACTATTTAACTTTTAAATCTAATCAGTACATACATATAAGCTCGCCCATAAATTTTAAAATCACTGCTACACATTCGAAATCATTTAACAGAGTCCATCACTTTAAACTAGCGATATATATCGAATAAGTTCTTTGCACAGCTAAATGACCGCTCTCTCTTTTTTCCGCTTCTTCTACTATCAACTTAATTAAGTGGCACACATTTTTCCGAAAACGACTAGGAAATAATTTGTAGCCTAAGCTCCAGTTCATCTTCATTTTCCGCTAAGTTCATACCTCAATAGAATTTTTGATTTTCTATCCTCGCTTCTAGGCATTATTTCACATTTACTCGTCCCCTACTCCTTGCCACAGCCCAATCCAGCGCCGTTGTGTGGGTTCTGGGCTTTTGGGCTTTTCGCCGTGAGGCTACTACTTTACTTTTCTTTCACTATCTTCTTACCACAACTATATCTATACATACATACATACACAATACTAATGCGAATCTGCGCCAGGCGCGTACGCGCCAGTGAATGTAAATTTTGCGCAAATTCGCCGAACTGTTGCTGCGTCTACTTGTTTGCGCTCATTGTACGCTGATTGGTGCGACGCCGACTGCTGCAACTGACTATTGGGGCGCATGGTCTGATGGTCTGCTGGTGACTTCATTGCTGCAACATTTCGCGAATTATCTATGGCTTGCTTTGCATTTGCTTCTTCTGCTACTTCCGCCATTACCAGCTTTCAATGTGGACGGACGTTCATATCGCTCGACTGACTGCCAGTTTCGGTTGCGCTGAGTAGCTTACGCACGACTTAATATTTACAATGAACGATTTTCGTCTAACCAACTGCTCTTCTCGGTGGTTGGACTCGACTTTGTTATACTCCGCGTTATTTGGCTTAGTCGTGACTTTTTTTTCTTTATTTACTTGCTGTACACGCTAACACGATACCTACGCATTTGCATACGCTTTGTATTGTAAGTTTTTATTATGACCGTATTTGGAGTAAAAGCACTTCGCTTTAGATTTGATTTTTATTCCTTCGCTTGTGCTTGCAACTTACTCTTGATTAAAAATAGTAGAAAGCTTAGCAGTACCCATTTTAGATATTATTCTGTTACATTGTATGCAAAATGTTTTCTTCTTTCATTCTCATAATTTGTGTCCGAAAGCTGATTTGGGTCAACCGACCAAAAAAAACAAAAGAAACGAAATTGCTGGTAAAAACAATTGGAGCTTATAAACTAGAAAAACAAAAATATTTATTTACTTAAGATAAGCGGATTGCATACATCAAATAAACCATTTGGAATTTATTTCGTTGAATACATATCCACACACACAACAATAGCTTAAACATAGAAATATTTATGACTTACTTTCTAGTCTGTTTTGAGTGTTTTTGTTTTGAAAACAATCTACTTATATGAAATGGCATTAATACATAGACACATATCTGTGCCCGTCAATTAAAGTAGCTTAAGTGACTTTAGAAGGTTTTATTTGAATTTAAAAATAGTCAGATTCCCTTGAAAAGTTTTATATTTTTATTAAGCTTCCATTAAGAGGGCATCTTGAACTACACCAATGGCTATTTAATAGTGAATATATTGTTTGGTAACCCAATGAAATGTTGATTTTAATGGAAAGAGGCTACTTAGGCTACTTTTATTGATGGGTACAGTCATGCTACTGTGTACATACACATTATGTATCTACGTTTGTAGATGGTTAATAAAGGGTGTTCCTGTACTGCATCCGGAAGTTTAAAGTAAAAAACACAGTAACTGTAAGAAAAAAAGCTTCATCATTTTGTATACCGAATAACTAAAAAATTTCAGCATATTAACGGCTTTGAGAGAGTGAAGGACCCGAATTGTAATTTACTAAATCATTCGGCCATCTGTTGACTCCAGAAATATGATGTGGGCTAATATATCAATCAAGTTTCATTTAAATTCCTGTGGTAAAAACTTATTATCAAATTAAACTATTTTCAATTCTAACCGGACATGGGATAAATCCAAAAATAGGTGAATTCTCAATTTGTAGATTTCTAATATGAGCTAAGCTTAAGAGTGAGGTGATCTCAATACTACTGCGCAACTGAAGATAGTCTTCTTAGTGAACTAGAATACTTTGGTGGTAAAATTAAAAAATTAATAATTATGGCTTTCTATGGCAATTTGGGTGTATAACTGTTGACCGTTTAAAAGCGGTGTTACCTGCTTGAGGAATATAAACACGAAGAAGAAGAGGAAGAAGACTTAATTTACGAGCCAGTTTTTGCCTTACTTGGCAGGCAGAGATCTTGGACACTTTTACAGGTTTAAACTGCTTTAGGTGACGTCTTAAGTGTGTCCCACTGTGTCCCACTGTGGTGCAACAGCAGCAACCATGCCAAGGAGGTGACATTTACCACTGCTGTATTTTTGAGACAACTTAATATAAATGGTGTTGTTATTATTTTAATAGCATACAAATTCTTAAAAGACTTTTGAGGAATACTGTAATAGTGCCAGTTCTTAGCTAGATATAAATTGGAACTGTCGTGGAAACGACATAAGTCTCCAAAAGAGCATTGATTTCTTCGAGTTAAGGAAAATTAGATATTAGTTTTACTTACAATATAAATGCACGTTGATCTCTTTTCAGTGTTGTTCCACAGGTATTTTTTTCTTTTTATTTAGTCTGCCAAAGTGTCCTTTGAAATTCATATGCGCAATAATTTTTGATTAAAATTTGTCAGTTATAGTCCTATTTTTTTTGTTTTTGTTAAAACAGTTATGCTATTATCCATTCGTGCGTTGTCACTAAGGCAACTGAGACTAAAAATAAGAAGTGCGGAATATTTTAAGCTAATTTGTTCGTATGGAATTTTCAAAAACATAAGGTTTGATCTATTTTTAAGCATATCTTAGTTTTATTCAAGAAGTAGTTGAGAACTCAAACCTCTTAGTGAAATTATCTATATACATATGTATATGCTTTTATATCTATTTGTACATAAGTCAGTGCCATTTGCGTGTCAGCGTTCAACCTTCGGGTCATATTTGGCACCCTATCGCCTTTGAAAAACACACTTTAACATATATGTACATGTAGATATGTATAATAGTCAAAGCAAGTGCCTTAGTAGTGTTTATACGTCAACGCGCGTGTTTATAAGGTAAGAAAGGCATTTTGAAGCATTCCTAAGCGCGCCAAGTGCATAGGCAACTAAAGACTAAGGCGAAAAGGCGTATAAAAATGCTTAAGCGAAAGCCGACAAAGGCAACAAGGAATGGCAATAACAATGCTGTCTAGGTATCCACGCACTTGCAAATCTGCGTATGTGTGTGTAAACCTGTTCGTGTCAGCAACTTGAAATTAACACGAATTCGCCTAGGGTTGGTTGGAGTAGGAAAAAGTGTAAATGAAAGCTTTGAGTTCAAAAGCACTTATGTATGTACGTGTAGTTGAGTGACAGCGCAAAGAGTTTATTACTTGCCTCCATACGTAAATTGTATGTATGTACATATTGTGTGCTCCAAAGTGCGTATACAAATGTTTACACACATACATACACGCATGCATAACGTTTTGATTCGCAAGATAATATTGTGCTGTAAGTGAACACTCTGCTTAACCACAAGCGCCACAAAAGTAACCAACTAAATTGTTTTTCACTGTTTATGCTCGAGGTAGTAAAGGAGTATTAACACAAACACACACAAACGTACACACTTACGCGTGAATACTCCGCTTTGTGGAAGTCGCATATGGTTTGCGGTTGGAATTTGCTTAAATACAAAAAAAAACTGTGTGTGGCACGAGATGTGTGCAACGCAGTGTGAACAACCTCCGAGTAGACACACACATACATACATACATATATACACATGTATCTATATATTGGAGTATGAAGGGACAGAACAGATGCAGCAATCAGCATTTGAAAGTCACTCGAAGCTACAGCTATAAAACCGTTACGTCACTTGTGTAACAAACAACAAAGGAGTTTAAAAAATGTCTTAGCTTGCACGCACACCTATGCACGCATGTACAGAGACAGTTACTAGTTTCGTTACTTCCGTTCGTTTACGGCAGCAATTCAATACAGTACTGTGGAGCCAACAGTGCGTATGAGTAACTATCGCGAACACGTTCAACACGTAAAGAGCGAAATACACCACACAAGCGGTTTGACAAACCAAGCGAAATTTCCCTTTGCTTCAAGCCATTTGTGCTGTGTATGGGGGTGTTTGAAGGTTTGACGGCGGTTTGTCAAACCTTCAAACACCCCCATACACAGCACAAATGGCTTGAAGCAAAGGGAAATTTCGCTTGGTTTGTCAAACCGCTTGTGTGGTGTATTTCGCTCTTAAGAAACGTGTCAAGCAACAAACTTACACACACACACACACATATGTATGTACATGCAAACGCACGTGCAGCACAATCAAGGCTGTTAGACAGACAGACAATCGAGTAGACAAACTGTTCCGATTGTTGGCATGCGCTGCAGAAAGCCTGCCCCTGGCTGAAGGCGGGTGCTGCTGGTGGGTTGGCTGGCTCATATACGCACTGTGATTATCCGATAAAAATCGTGTTTACTTTCCTCAATGGGCACTGCTTGCTTTCTTTTGCCTTAGCTTCACATTGTCGACATTTCTGTTGTTATTGTTGTTGTTTTGGGGGCTTACTAAGTGAGGCAGTAATAAGCGTTTGACGACACGCATACATTTTAAATTCCTCGGGTGATTTGTTGTTGCCGCATTGGCGTTAGTACGGTCGGTTTTGCTGCTCGGTTAGACTTCCGTAAGCAGCTCAACTTGTCTCTCATTACACCGTTGCTTGTGCCTTTACATAGCTGTTGGGATTTAATGGTTTTCAAAACACGTTCGTGCGTAGCTCAGAATGCACTTAGGACCCAATGGGCAAAGTCTTTGTTGTATGGCTGAAAATTTCTTCATTATTCTCACCAAAATTGAGGTTGTGAGGATTAAACGGCCAGTTTGTTTGCAAATGTCTTGACCGAGTTTGGAAGAGATATGCAGGGTGTTTTTCTGTGGGAGTCTACATACATATCGTTACCCTAATTCGCAGCGGCCCTAACTAGGAATTTTTTTTTTGTTTTAACGCATAAGCAAAAAACATTATAAAAAGAGTATCAAAAACTGGTAGGACATTTTAAAAAGTGGCATGTAGCTCCTGATATTTTTTTGCTTAAAAAGGTTATGTTTCATAAATTTTTAAATTTTTTTTGAGCCTTCAATTTTTTCTCGGAATATTTTTGAAGCTGTTTAGAATAATTTTTGCACTTTTTTAGAGTCTTCGTGTTTTATTTCTGGTAACTTTTTGGGATTATTAGAAATTGTTTGGAGTTTTTTGGGGATCTTTCGAAATCCTTAAGAATTAACATTGGAAGATAAATCTTAGTTAATTTGAAAAGTTTATAACTATTAAATTTTATTATTTTCAAATCAAATAGGAAATGACAATTTAGAAAGATTTTGTATCTTTATCATGAGGTCGAACAAATAATTACGGGTAACGGTCCCGAGGTACTAACTAAACTTTATGCAAAGACCTCTCCCGAATTTGTAAAAAAATTTGTATTCTAAGAAAAAAGATATTTTTCATACTAATATGAGTTCGCTAGTTAGAATCTGAAATTCTGTTTTTTGTGTGCTTCTTGCCAGATAACGCGGGGAGAACGTATCTTAGCAACTAAAAAAATTAAGGAAAATAAAAATACCCAAAAAATACCAAAACTCCAATTGTCATTTTGATAACAGCAATGTAAAGAAAAGCAAATGAAACCCGCAAGCCATTTTTCAAAGTACTCTGAATTGTAGAGTAATTTTAAAGAATTCGAAAAGATCTCATCCGATTTTTTGCCGAATTTTCTAAATTGAAATAAAACTGTGCACACTTCGACTCTTTTAAAAATTTTCGTAAGAAAATCGGTAAAGCAATGAAAATAATGCTGCTGTATGAAGAATTTCTGCAGAATTTTCTTTATTTTTCGTACAGGAACTTTTTTACGAGTTCGTGTCAACCACCTCATATAATTTCCTTTGACCATTCGTCCAAAAATCGTTACAGAAATAAGATACTCCTAAAAATTTCGTTAAGACTACGGGAACTTTGTTTTGCAGAGTTAAGACTTTGATTTTTATAATTTTTGGTCACAGGCGTTACACTGTGCGGCATCAAAGTGGTAAATGTTTATCTAAATAAACTTTAACATGTAACAACTACTTAAGTACATATCAAAAAGACAAATAATGACGTAAGTATTTTAGCCAATTACGCAGCTAAAAATAAAAATCCTTAACCACGCATAAAAATGTGCTATAAACATAAACCAGTAGCTCCACTGTAGTCACTCGCCAATTACAAATAAAGATAGATAGTATCTATAAGCATATGTATACCTACACATACATTCACGGCTATATAGGATACATGTAAATTATTTCTTTCTGCTAGAAAACAAAACCATTCTGGCTAATTTGGCTTCTCTTGGGAGTAATTCTGTGTTGTCATGTCATCAAACCTTAATGGATGTGCTGTGCGAGCGCTTTGGGCGTTGCTAAACCAAAGCCAGTATAAGTGCACATAAAACGCACAGCTCAAACTGACAGAACAGAAAACACTGAACATCCGTACGCACGTACATATGTTTAGTATAAGTTATTAATGTGTATATGTTTATAAGCAGACATATTAATTTATGAACCGTAAGTTAAGTAGCGGTCAGCCTGTCTGCTAGGACAATAAAGTAAACCGAAGGGATTGTCAAAATCATTACGGCCATCATCCCTTGGCNAGAAGCTCATGTGTGCTTTATCTCTATTTGCATCTTCGTATATATGTACATACATGTGTGTTTATGTGACGAATGAATTTGACAAATAACAGTAACGCTTACAAATAAAACTGGAAGGTTTACGAACTATAAAAAGTGAAATAAAATCATTGCTTTTGAGGGCTGAATATAATTGTTATTGGGTAAAATGGCAGATGATCGTATTTCTTGAAATTAACTTGATGCAGGGATAAATCTCATGTATGCAAAAAGACACTTCATACATACATCATACAATACACTTTGGAAGTAGAAAAGAAACTTTGTCTTCGTTGCCGCGCTTTGGAACAATTCATGAGCAAGATGCCCACAGAAAAATATGGCTCTTTATTAATCTTATCCGCTAGTTAGCTCAAAAACATGAAATGTTTAGTTGTGCCATTATTGCAGAGCACCATCAATAGATATAGATACCTGATCTTTTCGAAGTAAAGCGGGGATATTCAAATATATTTTATAGGTCAGTTTAGCGAGAAGTGTACTCCTTAAAGCTTTATTTGATGCCGCATATTTCGTAATGTAAAAAACGTATTTACATACATACAGACATAATTTCCATAATTAAGTGCTCGTAAAACGAACAATTAAAAAATTTTCATTTATTTCCTCTAACCAGCAAAAAAAAGTCGAAGTCGTAAATGGCAATCACATTAATTTGAAATGCCGTGAAACTCATCATTCAAGTTGCCATCAATTTTCGTATCAAATTCATTTTGACTGCAAAAAGGACATCGACGACTGTTCGCTGCTTTTGCGCTTAATGGCGGCGAATGTTAGCTAAGAATTCCAGAAATGGTCAACAAAGCGGATGCAGCGACCTAATTTGGTTATAAAACCTTTTGCAAATATTTCGTTTGACGTTATTTCTGCTCAGCCAATTTTCACAATTTAAATAACAACAAAAACGATGATAAATGGGCAAATGAAAATAATAAAAGTTAAAAGTGTATAAAAGGCATCATATAACAATAATAACAACAACAACAACAATACTTGATGACCCAGCCACCATCACCTACGCTCTGCATAACCACACACACATTTATACATAAGTACATGCACATATCTATATATGTATGTATTCACATTTATGCCAGCTTTAACACAATTACAGTATGCCAATGGGGCTGTGGCAAGCGCCTTTTGGCTACCTCCAATTGCTTCAAGTTGTAGCATTCAGCATTCAACAGTTGCGGTTACGTTGCTCTTCCATTCCGTTGCATTTTCATTTTTCTTTCGTTTTCGTTTCGTTTATTGCGCTTTTTATTCGTTTTTTATTTTATTTACTCCCACTTTGTGTGTTTGTGCGCTTCTGCGTCTCATTTTTTGTTTTTTTTTTTTGGTTTTCGGATGGCAGTTTCGCATTTCGCATTTACGTGTACATTTGCCCGCCGCTGCGCTTCAGTGCATCAGGCAGCCGCCTGCTCTCCATGTTGCTGCGTTACGTTGCCGTGTCGGCTGCATAAAATGCAAATCAAAAATATTTCATTTCCATTAAAATTTACGCAACACTTGCAGCAGCACTGGCGCGAACGCGAACGCGAACGCCGACTCTCTTGCGGCAAAGGTTGCAGCTCGACGATGACTGTTGCATTTATTTGCCTTCTTACAGCTGCTGGCGGCCTCGGCAAGCCATTGCCACCGCCACCGACACCGCCACCGCCACCGCCAACGTTGTTGCTTTCGCTTGCTGTTACACAGGTCGTTTACCACTTACATACATTCCAAGAAATATGACTGCCAGTGATAAAAGATCAAATGGATTTTTACATTTACCTTTTACGCTGGAATATTTTATTGCAACTGTATTCCCAGTGTATGGCACAACAGCTCCGCGTCGCATCACCCACACGAAAGCTTACTCCTTTGCTTCGCCAGCAGTTGGCAGACATAAAAAATTCAAAAAAAAAAAACGAAAGAGAAAATTTCGCATAAAATGGCCAATGAAAATGAAATTATTTACAAATGGAAATTCGGAGCGGAGTGCAAAGTAAAAGCCGAAACGGCGCAAAATGCGAAAGAGAAGCAGCAAAAGCGAATATAAAGTGTTTTTTTTCTAAATGCAGCCCTGAGCAGTAAAAATATAATCTTTCTAAAATATTCATATATTTTTATTTTCTGGCAAGCTATTGTTGTATTTTATGCTTTTTTATTATTTGCTTTTAAGCCGAATGCTTGAGCGGATCGTATGATGAACATTTTATTTCCTTGTAGAAATTCTATTGTTGATTTTTAGCTCCGTAATTGTGCTTAGGTCACAGCAATTTACTGAGCAAATAAGTTGCAAAAATCCAACTCATATTTGAAAAAGAAATTTAGTTGTGCTTGGTTTTTGAGTATCACTTTATTGCGACATAAATTGGTATTGGTTGGCTGCAGCACTTCCCAGGGTCGCAAGTACAAAGGAGGTTTAACGATGTAAAACATTCGCTTTTCTATCGTTTCTACTACCCCTCCGAGGGGGGGGCTTAGCACTTTGAGCATATACTTAGATCACGTCAACATAAGCGCTAAAAATATTTACTAAGAAACGTTTTCGGTCTGTCCTTAAAGCTTCATCACATCCGAGTGCACAATATAGCCCAATGTTGTAAAAGCACATAATCTAGTACTCTTTTGCACGTACCGTTTAAGATTTTGGGTTTCACGCATCACCGCGCATAAAAACATAGGAAACTACCATCTTCCTTGACGTCGCATGTCAGGAAACTATCTGAATCATCATGACCGTCTAGGTGTATACATTAAACTTGTACATCTTCTAACTCCGGACATAAACTTTGATAGTTGATTTAACCACGTTAGAAATCCGGATATCTCGCAAACTGAGAGACTAGATTGCATACAAACAGACAGACAGACGGACAGACGGACATGGCTAAATCAACTCAGCTCGACGTTCTGATCATATAAGTATACATTTTCATGGGTCTATCTCTTTTTGTTCTGGTACTTACAAACATCGGACCAAAGTTATAATACCATTTCATGCTCATGAAAGGTATAAAAATGATTGATTGTTATGAAACTTGGTACCCAGGGCCATTCGTCGTCGCTGATTTCGAAACTGGTATCTATTAAACTTTCAAAATTAAAAATGGCGAATCCAATATGGGAGACGAATTTTCTAAAATAATTATGGATTGTAATGAAACTTTATAGCTAAGAACTCCCGGAGTCACTGATAACGAATTTAAAATTTCATATCCGAAATTCATATAATTATATATATATATATATGTATAATCACACAATAAGGAGCCAAAATATTCAAGCTAGACGTAGGTATTACGATACCGTTTTCTGAAAATCCGTATCGCGAAAAACATTAAAACTTTAACTGGAAAAATTAAAAAAATTTGAAATTTTTGCAATTTTTTTCACTGTATTAAAGCCTTTCTTTTACGAAATATCCAAGCTACTAACGAAGAACGTCGGCGGATAAATAAAAGAATGGTGAATAGGCAAATGAAAATGAGGAAATATTTTTTTGTATGATAAATGTATGAGCAGGAAAGACGACAAATTGTCGCGTGACATACTCGTAGTACATGACGTATGAGTAACATTTTCCGCCATTTTGAATTTTGAAAATATAATATCAATTTCGTAATCATTGACCCTGAAAACCCCTAGATTCCAATTTTCATAATAATCTAGAGTTTCTTTAAAATTCGTCCGCCATATTGATCTGATGATATTCGTAATGAATGACCGCAAATACCTCTACGTACGAAGTTTCATTGATATGAGTCAAATGAATATGAAGTAAACATATTTGTCGACCTAAATTCTCGATTGGTCTCAGTAAGCGGCCTAAGAAAAATTTGCCCTATTTAATGAATGGGGAAACGGGGGGGACGAGTTCTTGATATTTTTACATTGGCAATTTGTCGGATTTTCGCACTATTGCAGAGATGCCGCTGTACTCTTTGCAACTTTTTTTATTACTTTAGTTAATTTAAATACTTTAAAGTTTTTTAAATAAAGAAAGTTGTTTTATAAAATACGTATTATAACCATTCTACAAACAACTTTATTATAAACAAAAATTGCTAAATAAAGTACTTAACTGACGCCTCACTATCCATTTTAACTCAACTGTTATTTATTAGTAAGAATAAAGTTTAATAGAGAATAAGCGACAATTTTTTATCACCGCTTTAAGCAAAAAATTATTTAATTCGACGGACGATAGAAAATCCTTTTTTGTGCTGCTGCTAAAGCTAATGCGTTGCCTTAAAAATCAAAATTTGTATGTTTGTTTTGGTTTATAAAGAGTATTATAAAGGTATGTGTGATAAGATTTAAAGAATTTCGTTTTTCCATTTTTGTCGTCGCAATTAGACAATACGTCTGTGTGGAAATGACGTTGATCAATATCACCTTCTCAATCAGAATTGGGAAAAAACCTTTCCGAGGCTCATCATTCACAACGAGGTTTCAAATTAGGTGACTCGGTTTCATGTGATTTCTTAAATCTGATATTGGCGACGATAATAATCATTGTTAAATTTGTTTCATATTTAACAATTACTAGCCATGATCATATTGCTCGTAATATTTCTGTCAGTAAATTTTATATTTTTTTTTTTTATTTGGCGAGCAATTACAAAGTGGACTCTCCACCAACAACCGCGTCACTGAATTATTGATTAAACCACAACCGCTGAACAACACACAGCATGTTCAATATAAGTATGTACATATAAAAAATATACGTACGTAGGTATGTTTGTAGTTTGTAGATATGAAAGCTATTATTTGAGTAGCAATGCAATTGCCTTTCATGCGCTTTTATTATCGTCACTGACATATGGTCAATAAAACTAACCGCCCTTTTAAGTGCACATATACTGTTCGCAAATACTGTTTTCCCCCACACACACACACATACCCATACACATACGTACACTTGAACGAAGAGAGAGCAGAAATGGTCTGCAGTCTGCTAGAAGCCAAAGCAACGCCAGATGCACATCAACGGTTTCCAATAAAAACTAGCAATGTCACCACCAAAAGCCCTATAAACGTACACACAGATACTGATAAACATGTACATGTATGTATATATGGAGTTGTTTGTGTGTGAGGACTTAAAGACCCTGCAGAAAAAAATTATCAATTGAGAAAAAACTAACCAACTTGTAGTTAGCTTTTTTGGCGGGATTTCTATAAAATATATATAACTTGTAGTTAGCGACAAAAAGCTAACTTGAAACTAGTTGTAAAGTAATGCAGGAATAATGCAGACATAATCAGGAGATTTTTCTCTTTAAACAAGTTTCTGTTTAAATGTCTTCATAAAAATTTTACTTCAAATACACTTCTTTCTGTACTTCACAGATACTTTTTCGAATTATGGACAAATAAAAGGAATATCGAAAATTTAATATTATCATTTTGAAGTTATGTCTGACGCAGTTCGAATATGGGCCCACGCACAGCAGAATATGTGAACAAATATGAAATGTAATTAAATTAATTAAATAAATAAAAATAGTAAAAAAATCAAAAAAAAAAAATTAAGTTTTCCTTATTGATATTTTATTTCCAAAAATAGTTAGTTACAAGTTAGTTGACATCTTATGCAGAGGCTACCACCCTTGACTATTTCGCCATAGAAATATAGTTAGCTTTCCTCAAAGAAAATAATCCCTTTAGTTTCTTCCTAACCAACTTCAAGTTAACTTAATGCTAGATATATTTCCCGCAGGGGTGTGTGTGTATGTACATGCTGATACAACTGCCAGTGTGGCTGTCACTCCTTGTATTGTGCTGCCTTTGTTGGAGTTCTTAACGCTAACAGGATATAAAGGCAACGAAAGGATTTATAGTGACATTAAAGCCACGAACTCGTTTGCTGTTGCTGCATCTTTTTCTCTTCGTGTTCGTTTTAGTTGGCTTAGTTGAGTGCAACTTCCGACAACCATACTTACTTACATATATGTATGTATATTCATACAAACGAATGCTGGTTTGATTCTTTTAATGCTCCCATGCCCACCTGGCAACATTAAGTAAAATCCTATTTTCGTCGGATCGCACTACTTCTGCTTACAAACAAATATGTTCATACATACATATGTAAATTAACGAGAGATTGTGTATTTTTGTAAGCGTCCTTCTGCTTGAGACTTCATTTGCAGGTCTATTCTTGCTAATCTGTATCCTTTTTTCTCAGCTAGAAAATTTTAAATTATAAATTTTCGTTAGTTCCATACACATTCGTTTAATAAAACAACCAACAAAGTGTAAGTTATGCACTTATTTTTAATTAAGATTAATTAAGACTATTTAATGGTTCTGGAAGAATTCAATGTCATGGAACCATATACGATGCCAAAGGGAGATATGTTTAATCAATCAATCAATAAGTTTTTAAATGCGTGAAAAATACTGCGAAATAATTGGCATTCCACGTCTTCGAAGAAGTTACGAAAAGAAATTACTGGTTTCCGCCATCTCATATTCCACTCAAATTCCTGGGCCTCATTGTTTTTTCATTAGTGTTATTGAGTTTTGTACCACGATTTGTTTGTTAGGAAAAATGGAAAAACAACAATGCACGAAAATGAGTTGGGGAATTTCTAAAGAAGCTTCAATCGTACCGTAAATGAGCCGAGGGCCCTGACTGCCGTCTCCTTGTCTGAGTTGGTTTAACCTTTCCATACCGCCAATGCACAAAACAGCAACCAATCGACTGCTTCCTTGATCAGCAGCAACCTCCGTCTGAAAAACACTACAGTAATCTGCAAGCCCAAATTTAAGGTTGATGGAGAGCTCATTGCAAAAGACCCCACCACCGAGAAAAAGCTAGGTGTGTTCCAGGCTACACATGCAGTGATCCGCGTTATCAGGGAAGCCACAGAGAAGTCAGAGAGCCAGTTACCTTAAGGCTGAGGTCCGCCTTTTCTGCGGCTGTTTTGCCTGCAATATCGATTGTCGTCTTTTAAAGCTTGGCGTTAAGAGCCTGAGTGGCCCATATTAAATAGATTGAAAACTTTGAGCGCTTTGAGCACACCCTAATTTGCTCTTTTTTTCAAAATGAAAAAATAGGGGTATATTTATTTTCGGTTCAGAACAATCCTAGGGGGTGGCGGCATTAAAATTCCAACTTTATTATTTTGGACCACCCTAGTGCTCACATATAAAAATATATTTAAGTACACACGAACTGCAGCAATTTTTCGTCGGTTAAAAATTACTTTAAATTTGAATTTGCAAACATTTTTTAAGTAGCTCTTTGATAGATATTTCCTAAATTTAAAACACACATTGAAGTTCAATTTCGTCTGAATTTTCTATTTGTTCTTATTCCTTCAATCTTATTTAAAAGTGAAATATTGAGAACCTACTCCAAGGAAATCGGAACATGGTCTTCTAATATATTTGTATATTTTAATATATTTAAGTTTTACGGCGCCACCGAACGGCAAATGAATTTTATGAGAATCTTTTTCATGGCAACATTTCCGTATATAAAAGCAAAAACTTTAAACGTTTTGCACTTAGTTTCCTCACTTCCCCAATAGGTCACACAAATTGCAACATTCCACAGCAAGGTGCTGCATATAAATTTAACACTCCACCACACCTTTTCCAACGAATTATCGCTTTAATCAAAACACGGTTGAGAACCAGTCGGCGTTAACGGGGAAAGTATTTCCGCGCTAAAATTCACCCTTTTTGTTGTTCTTGTTATTGTCGATGTTAGCATTGCGTGTACAAGGAAAAATGTCAACATTTGTCAAATAACCACAACAATAAAGCCATTTCCTGCGTAATGGTATTTTCGAGCAGAACTTGCACTTGTCGGCTTGTAAAGGCAGATCCTTAGCTGCGGCAACACGCTGACCGCTCTCGCTCTGCTATGCAGCGCTCCACACTAAGGCAACGAGGCGCAATCGATATTGCAACTTACAAAAACAGAGCGATGAGGCCATTTGTCATGCCATTGTTGTACGCTAACTGCCGCAGGCGCAGGCCTCCCTTCCCGGGCCGAACCGCTAGACTAGACCAGCCGGATGGCATAGTTTTGTGTCCCTGCTGTTGTTATTTTTCCTTTAGTGGTAATTGTGTGTTTCTTGTTCTACACTCTGCATATTTCCTATTCTAAATTGAATGTAGTATTTTATGTAGCAAGGACGTTGTTGCCACATTTGTTGCGGTGTCATTGTTGCAGCGACGACCAACTTCTTCA
Source organism: Rhagoletis zephyria (assembly GCF_001687245.7). NCBI lineage: Eukaryota > Metazoa > Arthropoda > Insecta > Diptera > Tephritidae > Rhagoletis > Rhagoletis zephyria. The sequence goes on from NW_016161593.1 coordinate 18,029, forward strand.
AACCGGCAACAAATTGATTTTTGTCACGCACGCATGCAGGATAAAATAAAAGCAGCGTCGGAAGTGTAGCTTCGATAACAAAGACAGCGGTAGACAATGCCAGCCGCGAAAGAAGCAAACGAACGAAAATGCCAATTAGGAATGGAGAGCACAACCGCAAAGGGCAACAAAGATCGATTCGAGTGGGTGAATACGAGTACGTACGTAGCGGTGAAGGTGCGATTGGCGGTTAAGCAGTAGACCGTTGTAACGGCAAATTTTTGGTAGCTGGACATTTTTTTTTTGTCTCGGATGAAAAAATTAATTCATTCCCACTCGCTGCGTATGTGCAAAAATAGCACGTACGTGTATGTATATATGTACATACATATGTATTTGTCCTAATGCGGCTTATTCGCTCTCGCGGCTTAGAATTCTTGTGTTTTTTTATGTGCCAAGGCAAGCCAAATTGAAAAGAGACTTTAAAACTGCACTAAACACATTTTTTACCGGCTCCAGCTGCATTGGGCGGCCTTGACGTAAAGCTGTTTCATTCCAGATAACTCGGACTCAAAGGCGAATTTTGTACTTGTAGGGATGCGATTTTTGGCAATGCGCATGGCGTCCGCCTGAAAGCTGTACGCTAACTCACACACAGTGATGGACAAGAAATTGGAAACGTGTGTGCAAAATCATCTAATTTTTATTGTCATGTTTTATATTTTGAATTAAAATACCTATAGATGTATAGGCAGTGCATCTGACTCGCGAGGCTTTTGTGTACGTGTTGACTCGCCTTTCGACGACACACAGTTAAGTCATTCCAGCAAAAAATTGTCTATTTTTGGTAAGCGCTTTCTCTCGTTTAACGACTCGTTTAACCACTCCCTAAAAGAAAAATTGGTTAAGCGTTCCCATATTTTTGGTAGCCTACTGTTCTTCTTTATAAGTAGACATCTGAATATAAGCGCATTAAGTTTAAGGCGACAAAAAAACAAAAGAAGTGGCACAAAAATTGTCCTTGCTTTTGCATGTATGTATGTATGTATGTATATATATATGCACGGATAAGGGTAATTGTTTTTTATACGTGAAATTGCTTGTACGTGTGCAAGCGGAGATTTGGAAACAATTGTTTTATTCGCCTGCGCATTTGGCTTTTTTACTTTATTTTATTTTTTATTTTGCTTGCTTCGGCTACGTGCTGGGAATTTTTGCATTAATATTTTTAAATGTCAGCAAGTCTGCTGAATTTTCTTTCAATTTAAAAATTTGATAGCAAAGAGGTACATTTTAAAAAGCTGAAAGCAGTGTATCCGGTCAATAAAACGCCATATCGTTATGATACTTCATCAAATTGAATGACTGAAACACCAATTTAAATGGGAAGTTTCATAGCTTGAGGTAAAAATAAATCAATATATCCAGTAAAATATAACAGTGCATTCAGAGAATGAAAGGCATTTTTATGCACTCTTAGCCGGATCTAATAATTTTGAGGAGAGTTGCCAACTATTTAAAATTTTAATCTGTATATAAGTATAAAATAGAGTTGCTTCCGTAGTAGCGAGCATAGCTTTAGAACGGTTTGTCCTATATGAGCTCTCTTTTTGTTGTGTTAATCTCTTCCCGTAGATTCCATAGATTTTGTACTCGAAATTATTTCCTTAATTTTGATGGTAATATTACAATTTAAATGATTGGCCGGTTCAAAATTGTATTAATGCTAAAAAATTATGTAGGTTATGTATGGTTAGGTTAGAGAGCGAATATTACCGGTTCCATTTACAGTTACCTGATATGAAAAATATGTGATGGAATTTTGATTAAAAATACAAAATCAGTCTTATCATGACTTTAATTTTTTCCGAATCGGTTCACTTTTAACTTTTCGTTTCCGTGTATTCACTATGGGCGGATGAAAAATTTCTTCACGCACCCGCAATTAAAAAAAAATTTGCCAAAAGCAATGCAAATAAAAAACCTCAGTCACGCGCTCAAGTTAAGAACAGATCAGATAAACCTGCCACCGGAAGTCATTCGAATGAATAGTTGGTGAAAGTGTTGCACCAAAATGTTCCAACAAAAAATTAATTTTGGGCGAGACGATGTTCGCCAGGTACGCTAGTGCATTTTTATTTTTCAACTATGCTTTGTAAAAGGGTTGGGGATTAGATAGTTACATAAATTGAGCGACATTTGTTAAAAGTTCATAGGCATAAATCTACCGATGTTCGTGAATAGATAGCCATTTACAAATTAATGTCAGTGGTTTCATTGCACCGAAATGTACACAAAATAATTTGATTAACATCAAAAACCACACAAGTATATACTCATTTGTATATTGACTGATACATATCTGCAAAAATTTAACTCTGGCAGGGTGTGCATTGTTATTAGTACATATTAAAATAAAGCACTAGGTACCTTTATCATAACACAAACCAATTCTGATCAGAAAGCACTCTGACTTATAGATCCATTTATCAACATTTCGAAACAAAAAAATCAATAAAAAATGATACACATTACTCACGCACTGGACATTCACGAAGGATTTTTTCGGTTAAAATCAAAAATTCACGGAAAGTCAAGGGACCTGTGTAACTAATGGTATTTAGCAAATGCCAATGCCACGACTACCTTACGTACAACATCACACGCGCACACTTAAATACACTGCAAATATGGGCGAATCCGAGAAATAGTCAAACAAAATCATAAAAAATGCATACAAATCGAATTCTCTAATTTTTGTGTCAAAAAAGGCATTAAAACAGAGTACTAAATAGCATTGGTTTTAAGCACTATATCTTTCAATAAAGTACAACAATATCGCTTTAAATAAATACATTTTTTTTAACGGAAAAAAGAGTAACCCAAATTAAAATTTCCATTTATATAAGTACTGCTATAAACCTTCCCTTATTCCACAAAAAATGTTTAACTTATAACATTTTCGTCGGCAAAAAAGTTAAAAGAAACGTCCTAACGTAACGTAAGCAACGCCATATGTATATACAGTGACTCGAATAAGTATTCACATATTATTATTATTTTTTTTTAAATAACACTGTGCGACTGCCGAAACCAGCCCGGACTTTGCTGATATTCGCTGAAAGTATACCCATCTAGTAGTAAAACACTCGATGGATTTGCGAAAGTTAGCTCGTATTTTATTTTATGGCCTACTAAAGTTTTCATATCCAGGCCTAGGTAGTGGAAGAAAAGGTAAAATAAATGTCTGAGTGGAATTAGAGACTAAGACATATAGATATAGTAAAATTTCATGATAAATATTTTCGTAGACCATTTTAACCTAGTTGTTTCCGCCTGAAAGGGTCGTTTGCGACCCTTACTTCAGGAAACGCCGTAAAAAGCATATATAGAAGGTCGTAAGAGGATGTAAATATTCCATAAAATTATTCTTCGGAAAATTTCTGCTAGGGGTCCTCTCAGGCAAAACCTTCATGTCACTCACGTAAAAGTCTTTAAAAAATTAAAATAAAAAATTTATGCCAGGAAGGAATAACAGCCAAACTCACTTTTAAATTTATTTTTTTTTAACAAGTTTTTTTTTTGATTTCTTATTTCAATTTTTAGAGATTTTTGCGTGGGTGTAAAGAAGTTTTTGCCTGAGAAAACCCCCAGTAAAATTTTCCGAAGAATAACTTTTTAGAATAGGTAAACGAACTTCCAAATTTTCTTTATGTGGAGTTTCTTAAAGTAAGAGTCGTTTTGAACTCTTAGGCGGCAGCTGATGGGTCAAAATGTTCTACGCAAATATTTGTCATGAAATTTTACTATATACAATAGGTTGCCCATCGAAAATGCTTTTTTTTTTTGGAAATTTCAAGACCCTACCCCCGAATTTTATTCGTCTTTATGAGAAATATTATTGCCTATTTTTATAGATTTTTTAAAGATCATGCAGAGTTCGCGACCTGTCGATTTAGGTGAGAAAATAACGTTTTTGTCGATGAGTTTTAGAATTACTATTGTCGATTGGACTTTACAGATCGAATATGATGTGAGAAGAGGATATAGTGCAAAAAGCCGTCAGCATAAAAAATATTAAAAATCAACGCAATTTTGTAGTAGCTTAAAACTTACACCTTATTATATTAAAATTTAATGGGCTACAAAAGTGCATACTCCAAAAAATTGTAAAAAATAAAATAAAAAAAGTAGTAAATTGGGAATTTTTTCTTTTTATCCAACCTCGGTGTAAACAAAAATTCATAACTAAAATTTTTGTAGAGTGCACCTCGAAATACTATACTAAAATATTGCGCAACACGTAGAGCTATTATTGTGATTTTTTTCAATTTTTTTTGAGATGGCATATTTTCAAAAACTATTTTTTTTTTATCAAAAAATTTGTATGGGAAAAATTTTTCAAGAAAAAAATTAAAAAAATTTTTCTTTTCATAGAGAATATAAGTAGATGTGTGTATGTGTGATATTTTTTAATTTTTTCCTCGCCCCGTTCTCGAGATATTTGGAAAACTATTAAATCGATTGGTTTTTGTTTTTGTGCTGTAAATTTTTTAAAAATGTATTTATCAAGCTCAAATTTCACATTTATTTATTATTTATGTTTGTGCATCAACCCTAAAAATTTGAAACAAATCAAACACATGAAGTGTAAACCCCGTCCATTTTGGCATGGAACGCCCCATATACAGTTATGGACAGAGAAAAAATATACCTTTGCGTGAGAAGCCAAAGATGTTGCCAAAAAATAATAAATTTATATTTGATTCGAGGTATGTTTGTAAAAAAAAAGTCCCTAGATTTTTAGCGCATGTTGCCACATTCATTCATCAATACATATGCAGTCTATGCGTTCCACAAATTTATAACACATTTCTATCGGAGTAGAGGGAAAGGTTGCTAAAGGCATTTAATTTTTTTGTTTTTTTTTTTTAATTCAACTTTGCCTTTTCAGACAAAAGTACGCTGTTTTTCTATACAGTACATATCTGCACACTTACGTTAATGTGTTTTATGAGTGTTGGCGGGCGTTAATTCATAAATGTTGTGGCAGCCGACGCGATTTGGGTGTGGACAAAATGCGTTCATTCGCAACGGTGACCACTCACACTAATTGAATTTGTAATTTGCGGACAACAACATTGCAGTGAAAACCTGCGTTGATTAGTAAATATGTAGCATATTTGTTTGCACATTAGGGTGGTCCAAAAACGCATGTAAAAAAAAAGTAAAGTCGGAATTTTTATGCGCTCTCCCCTAGGATTGTTCTATGCCGAAAAAAATTTAACCCAGTTTTGTATTTTGAAATCAAAAAATATTTAAAGGTCGCTCAAAGTGTTCCATGTATTTTATATGGGAAAAAAATTACTTTTCGTAGAAATGGTATAGAATTCTTTAAAATCAATATTTTTCGATCGGTAAAACTCTATTCCTCTTCAGGAGATTCCCAATAATATTATCCAATTATTTATTAAACCATTTTTTTATAGAAACTATGTTTTATTGGTCCGCGTAAACCCCCAGAAAATGCCATGGGGTGAAAAATAAAAAATCTTTAGTTTGAAAATATTGTTAAAAAAATAATTGGGTGTTGTTATTGGGAGTCTCCTGAAGGAGAATAGAGTTTTCCCCATCGAAAAATATTGATTTTTTCCCCATGTAAAATACATGGACAACTTTGAGCGCTTTGAGCGACCTCTAAATATTTTTTAATTTCAAAGTTAAAAAAGGGTATATTTTTTTTCGATATAGAACAATCCTAGGGGGTGAGTGCATCAAAATTCCGACTTATACCGACTTGTTTTATATATGTAGATATGTGTTTGTAGGTAGTTGCCACAGAACTGAAACAGAAGTATACCAGTAGTAAAATAATTAATTTAAGTATAGAATTATCCTGCCAAATATGACACGGGACGCAAGTGGGCGTTAGTGAGAAAGTTTTAGAGTTGTAGAAAATCTGTATTAGGGCTGTTCCATACCATTTCATTTCTAAACTACCACTTAACGTAATGCTTAGTACCGTACGTGTAGACGTTGCAAGTAAGACTGCCGATTCCGATCCGCTATCACACTAAGGAGCAAGCGTTGGGTTCTTCAGTAATACGGCTCGTGAGCACTTGACGACCTCCAGAAATTTCGACTTTAAAGATACTGATTTATGCATACCAATGTTAGCTCTGAATGCATCCACTTCTAAGGAAGGAGCGGAAGACTGGAATTTTCTGGAGCAGAGGTTAAGTCGACAAAGTTACGAATTGTCAGAGCAAATGTCTGGAACTTTCTGCTAATTTCGATTTCTCGCATTTCTGAAGCGTCTTCTAAGCAGAGGTGGCCGTGATAAAGGAGACAGTCGTTTGACTTCGTGCAAGTATAATACCGGCTGGAAAGGTTCAAAACTCTTAGGTACTAGCTGATTTCGCTGCAGAGTATGAGTTTAAGCAGGCCTGTTTCATATCTACATATCTATATACTGTACATGTGTATGCGTATATCAGATATGCTTATATCTGCATTGTTAAGCTAAGCGTTTTATGCCAAAATGTTATTGTTTCATACAATGGCCATTCTACATACATAATGCAAATGCATATTCGTGTATGTGTGAATGTACATGCATATGTATGTACATTGGCAAAGCGTTGAGTAAACAAAAGGGCTGGCTGTGTGGTCGCAGCAAATGACTTATGTCATTAATGCTTCGCACTAAACACTCGATTTAGCATAATTGCGCGACTATTTACCAATCGAAATGTATTGCGCGCCATGGAAGGAGTGCTTCCACTAATCGTTCATCTCAATTTTGAGCACAGCAAAAATGAAGCAGAAAATGTAGAATTTTTACAATATTTGAAAAAAATAATTCGCGACATCCAGCGATCCTGAGACGCCCAAAAAATATGTGAGAAACCTAACAGCCATTGGGAATTTTACGTGCATTTACTCGCTCTCTTTCCAGCTTGCGTTTTATCAAAATATAATAGAAATAAAATTAATTTCGACTAATGTTTACAAATTAAAAGCAACAGATAAAATCAGCTATTCAAGTGCATACACATTTTAAAACAAACGGTCAACGGTTTGATTCCACTACCTCACAGACTAACAAACACCAGCGGCAACAAAAGCAGCACACTCTCACCTAAGAGCCGCGTCACGTTCAAAGGTACGCATTTCCTAAGAAAGTTTGTATGTAGGTGCTTGCCGCTGGCGCAGGAAATTAACAAATGAATGTCAATTTGTATAAAGTAATTAAAATGACAATGTCCGCAGGATAGGGAAAATAAAAGTACATAAGTAAATGAAGGTAAATAAACAGTCAAGACCGCTGTATCGTAAATTGGTTTGCGGGTAAGTACGTTTTGCACGTGGTGTGTTTGCATTTACATACAACAACAGCAATTAATCCATGCAACAAAGGGTCGATTCGAAAGCAGAGAAACAGAAAAGAAAAGTAAAAAATAAAAAAACTAACTTGGGCATTATGGAAAACAGCTAGGTATTATAAAAAATCTAAGACGGGTTTCGTTGAGCACATCAAGTGCTTATTAAATGAACAATCCAGCATTCAATTAAGACTCCGCATATCGAATCAAATTTGTAGTATAACAAGTAATTTTTAGCAAAAAAAGAACCAACTTAAAAAAAAAAACATATATATATATATATTTCATGATCCAATAATCGGATTTAAACCAGATTAGTATGGGACCACCTCTGAGACACTACCTTTCCGATGCAAAAATAATTATTGAGATCGGTTGACGTGGTCAAACAAAAAAAAAAAATAAAAATAAAAAATAAAAAATATATATTCCGACGAACTGATAACCTCCTCCTTTTTTAGAAGTCGGTTAAAAATAACTAAAAGATGGGACAATAGCTAAGTATATACGAGGGCCGAGGATTATTTCGTTGGTATAAATTAAGGCATCCAATCCCGAACCATTTTGTGAATCCCGCGATTCCGGGATATGTGAGGATATTATTATAATATTAGGGATCTCGAATCCCGGTACTAGATGCCTTAGTAATGGGTGTTTTTTTAGGTGTAAATTTTTGCAAATCGTGTAAATTTATTACCAAAATAATGGTTTGGTTCGGGCGACGCATCGCGCGCTGCGTCCAATATTCGGTCGATATAATCGCTCTGCAGAGTCGGTAATTGGAGCAACCATGGATCGATTTCGCGCCATGTTTACTCTAGTGGATAATGCGCATCCTCAGAGATACCGTACATTGCGCACCGAAGACGCTATTGCTACTGTGGAGCCGAGTATCGAAGAAGACCCGAATGAGTCCATCCGCCATCGCGCGAAACAATTGGAGCTGTGTGATTAATGACTTTTTCGTGCTTGAATTGGAGGATGTTGATGTGGGCGACCATTGGTTCCAACAAGAGGGCGCTACATGCCCCATACAGCCAACGAAACCATCAATTTATGGAAGGGAACTTTTGGTAAGCGCATTATCTCGCTTTGTGGGCCTGTGGCGTGGCCTCCATCATAGCGAATTACTTTGCCACGCTTTAGGACTGAAGTACAATGCCTGGTCGGACCTACATCCCTTAACCCTTTCATCAGGACTAATGCATAAAAAGTGAGCTTAAGCTCACACTAATTTATCGCACTGATCAAGTGAGTTTAAGCTCAAGAATTTGTTCTGAAAATCGAGTCGGAGCTTAAGCTCACTTTTTGTGCATGATGCCCATTATTTTTGACCTAAAATTGTCCACATTTTTTTATAACTGAAAGTACTTACATAAAATAACTTTGCAACATCCTGAAGGGTTCAAATCTAAACTTAAATACAAAAGCAGTTTTTCTATTGCAGGAGAAATTATTCTAAAACTTACTTGAGCTACATTGGGGCCATCAAAGACAAAGGTTTTGATACAAAATTGTATTTTCTATTACACTATGACAAATTCTAAATTTTCGGAGTTCTTGTAGTGTACGGAGATTTTTTGAGTTTTCTTCGTGATTTTTTTTAATTAGCAGCGGCTGTTTTGAACTTTTCAGGACTGTTTGAAAAATTAAAATTTTTTCAATCAGCTGCACATTTAAATATTACGCATGTTTTTAAGAATGTCAAAAAGAACAAATCCAAATATCTTTTTTATTTAGCTTTCTTTCTAAATACAAACATTATTCAGAATTAAATGCTAGCAAAGTCAATATTCCTACTGAGCACTCTTTTCTTAGAGCTAAAAAGGCAGACAAAAAAGAATCGACATTTTTGTAGTCTACTCGCAACATTTACGCTCAACATTCTGCGTGAAAAGCACAAATAGCGTAAATACACTTTAGATATATATTTAATAGCCAGTCACTTCCGCAGCGTAGACAAATGATGGCCTGGCTTTGTGAAAAAGATATCCAGTAAAAAACTTGTGTTCAATTAGGTCGGAAAACATCAGTGTCAGCAACAACAGAATCATTGGGCCCGATCGGTCCGCAAAATGTCGAAGTCAAATGAAAAAGTTTATATTTAGTTTTTCCTCTCGCTTTTTTTTATGTTCCCCATCCTTATAAATGTTCACACATTTTTATTTATACACTCACAACACCATTGTACATTTAATACTTTAAACCCATTTGTTGATTCTCTTTATTGTTGTTTTTTGCTAGCACCGCTTGATTGCAACATGTAAATTGCCTGTCGCATGGTAAAAAACCAACATCAACAACAACAATAATAGCAACAGTAGCGTTAAGAGCGATTGGAATCGCTGAAAAAAATGAGCACTACCATAAAAACCGTTAAGCATACTTCAATTTTCGTTGTTTGCTTTTTAACTATGTAACCATTATTTGCCGCAGTGCACTTGGCTGAAGAAATGTGTCCGTACATACATACATACATACATACATTGACTCAGCGCATGCGAATTTGTGTTTGTTTGTTTTTGTTTGTTTCTACATCCGGCGCAGTGTTTAATTTGCTGCCACATTTCTGGGGCACAAAATTTTGTTTCGTTGCCTAACGAGCGTCCGTTTGGAAAGGTGTGTGTTTAACAACTTGGCAGAGTATATGCTGACGTTAGCTATTTAACCGCACAGTAGTGTTGCTGCCGAAAGAAAATTTTCAGAGATGAATCACATGAAAAATAAATACTGGAACAGGCTTGATGACGAAACAGTTGAAAGTTAAACCAAAGGTCAGAAATTTATACGCCGTCTGATTATTTGCTTCTTTCTAAAACAAAAATATGAATTCATTGATGGAAAGTTTGGAATACTGTTTAGAAATTAAGCTGATTTACAAGCACTCCGCTCCAATACTATAGATACTATTTAATAAAAAATGTTAATCTGCTACGAAAATTTCGTTTTTGCTCCGATTTTTGGAGTCATTTACTCCTGAATCGAGTTACAGTAGTCCGAAGGCTGGTAGTATCCACTCTGNGACATATATATATACAAACACCACCAAATTGGTCGAAGTTTCAAAATTTGAGGTCATGAGAGCAATTAACAGCTGCATGTATGCCTACACGGCATACATATGTATGAATGTACATACATCGGGACGGACACAAAACAAGCATAACTTCCTGTTAACCTCTTCCTGTTTGCAGCTTACATGCGCGCCTTGCTCGCTTACATCCTGCAATCCACGGTTCTTCCTTTCAGAATAACACCTCTTCAATGGCCGCAATAAAAGTTGCATATCGCAGCACCTGTTTAATAAAAACAACAAAAAGTTAATTGCCAAAAAGTGCAAATATACGTACATATATGTAGTAGTTCAAATTCAACGAGCGCACATGCATACATGCGCTTACTCCACTATACATGCGTACTCCCTTGTTTTTTTTTTTTGTAAATATTCACAATGTTTTGCAAGCTATAATTTTTTTGTTATTTTTGTACAAAAATATGGTTCATGTATACAAAATTAGGGAAAAATTATCGAATTTTCATCAAAATTGTAAACTTTTTACTTAGATTAAAGAAAATAAAAAATTGGTATGCAGTTTTTCATTGCAATGTACAATTTTGAAGTGGCTGATTATGATTTCGTTTCTTCCAAAAAATATTGTCTTTCCCCGGTGCAAAATGTGTTTGACGTTACACTCAACCCTGTAAAAGGGCATGTTGCCGTTCTAAACGACCATCTGATTTTTAGGGCAACCATCTCCCCTGGCAATGCATCAAAGGGAAGCCAATGTGCCTTTTTTGCCTTAAAAGAGTGTGACATTTTTAAAAATGAACACAAAATTTTCTCACCCTCTGCCTATAATTTAGAATCAAATACGGAAGGAGAAAGGGGCAATCAAAAGGCGACATTTTTTGGTAGAAACGATAACACCATAAAAAATCTCGTTGATTTTTAATAATTTTTTTGCTGACGCCTCTACGTATTTTCTTCCACATAAAAAAAAAAAAAACATCAGCAAAAAAATTATTAAAAATCAACGCGATTTCTTAGCCACTTAAAAGTTGTACATTGTTTTGATGGAAATTCTTTAAATTTTACTTAATTTTGTGTACAGTTTCAAACTTTTATTTAGATAGTTTTATTCGTAGCATGAACCATATTTTTGTAGAAAAAAAAAAAAATTAGATATAGCTGCAAAACAGTGGGAATGTTAAAAAAAAATAAGGGTGTACGCAGATATAGTGGAACGACTGTATTTATGTAAATATGAATGTACAGCAGAAGACAATCGATTCCTCACCACCTTATTTTTAAAGAATATACATATTTTACATTATTTCAAAAGAAAATTGGCAGTTCTTAAGTAACAGTATCTACAGTATCTAAAATTAGAAATATTGGATTTGCTCCAGTTTTGAGATATTTTTACTTAAAAGTGCCAAAATACTAATATCTCTAAAACTAGAGCCAATCTGTAATCCCTACGGTCAGATTCGGATTCTGCGTATAAAAATCTATAGGCATCAGCTCTCACTGACTTTGCCGCAAAATTTTGTTGGTGAGTGTTATAATATATTTCCAAAAGTTTTCACAAAATATGAAAAGTATATGGGTATCAATTGAAGGAAAAATTTGAAAACAAAATTATAACTTTTGTTTTTAATTATCCTTTTGGAATATGTAAAAATTTTCCTATAAAAATATTATCCTTCAAGATTTTCAATTTTGAATGCATTTTCATGAATCTTAATTCAATTTAAATCCTATAAATATATATAAGGATATTAAGGGATAAAAGTTGTAAAGGATATATTCCATTAGTTAATTTTGCGATGTCCTTGGAGAATATCCTGCCAACCTACTAAAACTTTAAAAACACAGATTTACTAAAAATGTGGTCAAATATGGGAAATATATCGAATTTTTCGCATTTCCAAAGTTTTCATAGACGATTTAGTAGCCTTGCCTAATTCAAGTTATTAAATAAAATTTCAACTAAAAGTCTGCACGGGTTATCGTTATCCTACGGCTATAAAAATTTATGTGTACGCTATTTAGGCTAAAAAAATACAAGTATAGAGGGTATGCATATCAAAAGTTTTAAGCCAATTTTGTTCAATTTATTCTTGGAACAGTCTAATGTATGTATGTAGATATTTGCCTTTTGGTGTTGTGTCGCACAACTAAAACTGTAGGGAATTACTCTGGTCTCCGTGGAAAATGTACTTTAATTAAGAAAAGATTCCTTCTGTAAATTTTTATGGGGTAGCACTCAAGCGTGACTAGTAAGAATTATACATAAGTATATATTTCACAAAAAATCGTAATTTCCGATGATTAACTAATTCTTGTTGTGGACGTGCTATTAATTATTTTTGCCAATCTAAGTGTGTTTACTTGCAGATTTTATCACCTTAGTAGCTAAAGCAAGCTGGCATAGCAAAAAGTATATCGCTTCTTGAAGACACTTCAGCTAGTGTCTTAAATTAAATACAAACTGTTTTTGATTGCCATTTTTTTAAACAGCCAGATCTTTTAAATTGACACGTGCGCCTATTTGAACCTCTCTAGCTGGAAAGGTTTTGAATCAATTTGCTTTTTATAATTTAGCACTTGAATGCCGAACCAAATCTTTTGCACAGAGAAGGTATGCATTTTATTTATGATTTCTCTTAGCTTCACCTTTCAAATTCAGACCTAACCTTCATTGTGTGCCGGCAACTTAACAGCCGAGCTAATTTCTTCTTCAAGCTTTATTCTCAGTACACCTACTTGCATTCTTTTGTTTGCATGTACTGTGTGTGTGTTGGTATGTCCGTATGTATGCGCAGGTTGACTAATTTTGATTTCCCTTTTTTGTTACGTTCACATAAAGGTATTTGCCTTAAATTTTCTCAAGCAGGTGTCTGACCTGCTGCGGCCTTCCCACTCGCTGCCTTCTATCCTTTGTTCAATTTAGAAAGCTTTTCCAATATTTTTTCTTTCTTCAACGGCAAATATGCGGCGCCATCGCTGCTTTGCGGCATGTTTGTGGTGCAGCTGCTACGAATTCTGCACGAATTTCCTTTGACCCCAAGCTTTCCGCATACTTTTAGGGTTATCGGAAGAGTGAGTACGTGAGTTGGCGCACTAAGACATTCTTTGGTCAAAAAATATTCTAAGCAATAAAAAGGAAAGCAAAATTAAAAATAAAAAAAGTGCCTTTAGTGTGCAAGGAAAGCGGTGGGCAGTAGCGAGCAACACGTAAATGAAAATCCCCAAAAAAAAAAAAAAATGTGATCAGATTGCGGATGCGGCAGCACAAGCATACTCACCAAGAATACGCTTATCGAGTAGAAAAAAAAATACAAAATGTGGCATCATAAAAACTCAATAAAAAGCAGATAATTGCGCAAACTTGTTATTAATTCGATGGCGGCTAATGGTGAAAATAAATGCAATTTCATGTTTGAGCCACGTGCCACGGCCAGCTGAGTGCACAAAAAACTGTGGCTGGCAGTTGGATATGTTTCACTATCAAAAAATTCCAACAATTTTTGCTGCAACTTTCAATTGGCGAAACTTTTTCTATCGCTCGGATTAAAAGGATTACCTGGGGCGTGCAGATTCTGCAAAATACCAAAGTTTACTGTTGGGTTAAGAATTTTAATTTAAAAAATTTTATTATTTCATTTTTATGATGAAGCTCATGCCCGAGCATGCCTTGCACTTCTTTACCAAAAAAAAAATAAAAAATTTAATTGCAATTAAATCACAGCCAACCCTCAAAAGCTGCCATTAAAGGCACATTTTATGTCAGATTGCGTGCGTTAAATTTAATTTTATTATTCCGATGCTGAAATTACAAAATCAAAAATCGCCATAATTTTGCACGCTAAGGACTGCGTTTGACCTTAGCTAAGTATATGTAGTTGTGTGCTGTTGGACAAACATTTCGAATTGCCACTAAATATTTTGCTTACTGGCCATAAAATATTAAAACTGTTTGTTTTTTGCCCAAAAATTTTCTAATTAAATTACTTTTAAGCACTAATTATACAAATCGCATAAATTTCAACTATTTTTGTTTACACACTAAATTATGTAAGTGCA
>NW_016161593.1:32900-50026 GCF_001687245.7 Rhagoletis zephyria
TGTGGCTGGCAGTTGGATATGTTTCACTATCAAAAAATTCCAACAATTTTTGCTGCACCTTTCAATTGGCGAAACTTTTTCTATCGCTCGGATTAAAAGGATTACCTGGGGCGTGCAGATTCTGCAAAATACCAAAGTTTACTGTTGGGTTAAGAATTTTAATTTAAAAAATTTTATTATTTCATTTTTATGATGAAGCTCATGCCCGAGCATGCCTTGCACTTCTTTACCAAAAAAAAAATAAAAAATTTAATTGCAATTAAATCACAGCCAACCCTCAAAAGCTGCCATTAAAGGCACATTTTATGTCAGATTGCGTGCGTTAAATTTAATTTTATTATTCCGATGCTGAAATTACAAAATCAAAAATCGCCATAATTTTGCACGCAGTCCTTAGTTTGCCCATAGCTAAGTACATATATGTAGTTGTGTGCTGTTGGACAAACATTTCGAATTGCCACTAAATATTTTGCTTACTGGCCATAAAATATTAAAACTGTTTGTTTTTTGCCCAAAAATTTTCTAATTAAATTACTTTTAAGCACTAATTATACAAATCGCATAAATTTCAACTATTTTTGTTTACACACTAAATTATGTAAGTGCACATGTGTGTGTGGGTGTGTGTGCGTGGAATTTGCATATAAAATTTCATTAAATTTAATATAGTGCGCGTGCTCGCAAAAATTTTCGCAATTAAAATTTTGCAAATTATTAGTAAACGATCAGAGACATGTATTTCGGAAATTGCAACAACTTTTGTATGTTTAAAATATTTGTAATAAAAATTTACTAAAACTAATTTACTTCAGCGCGTTGGTTGTTTAGTTGTTCAAATAAGCATAAAATATTTGGAAATTTTTTTGGAATCATTGGCAGAGCAAAGAGTGCGGTGAATTTTTGGATATATTGCAAAAAGTTGTGTAGTTTGTGAAATGTTAGGTACACAGTTTTTACTTGCTTTAATTTTTTATGAGAATTTTCAAGGGAAATACTTACAGGTGGCGAGTGTTTTTGCATACATTGGGAGTGACTTTCCACAAATCTCAAACAAGGAATATGTATGTATGTGCATATGTAAATCATTAAAAATCCGACGCACATAAAATTACACACATTTTATCGAAATAAAGCTCGAACGCATTGATTTGGAGTCATCAAGATGCTTGCATATCTAATATACGGTTTTTTGAGAAAAAATAGGCTTGATTAAGAAAGAGTCACTCACAGAGTAGAGTAGAATAGGATTTACTTATTTTTTTTTTTACTTTTTAGAAACGATTTATGATATCCGAGACTTTGGTTTTTTCCTCAATACCTTTTTGGATATTTTCTGCCGACGATTGTTTTTTTATAGGATGTCGTGACCTATATTAGTGATTGTGTTGAATTTTTCGGGTATTTTCAGCTTCAACGGCACATTTAATTCTTAGGCGAAAAGTCTGGCAAAAATGACCTCTGCGCACCACAATGGGCCTCCGGCATTACCAAGTGCACTATTGACAATGAAACCCCGTTCAACTTAGCTTCCGCTCCGACAGACCTTTACCTGGGACCGTCCATTTTTATAAGCCAAACTTTTAACATAAATCTGTCTTCCTAAGCTTTAAGTAAGCTTAATAATTGAGATTATATTAACTTCAGCTAAAGAAAAACTCGGCCGCATTAAAATAGCGGTTTTTACAGCAGCTAAGCTTCCCGAGTTCATAAAATACACAGTGTAGCCTACAAATTTATACATAGATACATATATGAGCAAATGTCATTAGTTGTTTTTTTAGTGTCACTTCTTTGTCTTGGCAGAAAAGAAAGGTAACACATTCTTCTTGCATTTATTTCATTCAGTGCAGTTCTATAAATAAGTACAATATAAAACTAAATCAAGTATTTGCGAAAAAGTACCGATATTACTAATTTTTTCACTGCCACTCGAAGAAATCATATTATTTTTTTTAATAACTTTGNCGCCGTACTTGAATAGCTCAGCTGGCAGGCTGTCAGCTCCAGCGGCTTTATTGTTGTGGAATACCTACTGCGTACAAATCTTAAACGCCAACATTTAATCTTTTTAAATAATATGAGTTTTGGGAAAATTTCTAAACTGCATTGCAACCCGTTTATATAATAAAGTTCAACTTAATTTGAGGCAATTGGAAAATTGAAATATGTACCTCGATATGTGTGTTAGACAACTGAAGTTTTGGTTTGAAAATAAAATAATAATAATAATGGAAAATATCTTGAAGAGAGTTGCCACCTGTGTACAAATTTCAATTTAATGTATACATTATGTTAAACGAGTTACTACAATTTGGACACCAAACAAAATGGCCGTGAAAGAACTTTATTTCGAAACCGTATGTAGAGCGTTGCCATCTGTTCACAAAATCAAGTTCACCTCAAATTGAGGCAAGTAGAAAATTGAAATATGTATCCCAATATGGGTGCCAGATGAAAGAGGTTGTGGTGTAAAAATATTTGGAAGAGGGTTATCACCTGATCACAAAGTTTAATTCAATATATGCAATAGGTAAATGAATTACTACTATATGAATACCAATAAAAATGAGTTTGAAAAAATGTATTTCCAAACTATATGTAAGGGGGCTCCCACCTACCAGTTTGAAAGATTAAACTAAATTTGAGCTACGTATTCTACGTTTAAGATTAAGTCAAGACGAAGGCGCTGGACTGTACCTTTTTCTTCATTTCTCAGCACATTCTTCATTTTACATTGGGCTCTTGTCCATTAACTATTTATATGTGTATGTATGCCTGTTAACGCAAAAATGAGCCTTAATATAGGGTGTTTATTGATATGCGTACGTGCACCAATTAATCTTAAATTTCATTGTTTCCATTCACTGAGCTCATACAGCTGCTATCGGTGCTTTCGCACATTTGCCTCTCCTTTCCAAGCCATGTCACAGCTTATTAAGCCACTGAGTATTCAAATTAAACTTATGCTTATGCTTTGAATATTAATTCTAAACTAACCATTTGATAAAGCACTGCCACATATATAACTATATGTACATATAGGAGCTACATACATAATTTAAATGCATGCCACATCAACTTAAGTTCAGTAAAACAAAAGCACTTAAGCAAAGCATGAGGAGTTGCACATATACATACATGCATACGAACGCAAATAACTACACTCGAGGGATGTTGCGAATATTTGCATAACGAATGCGAATGATTCGCATCATTTTACACATTCGCATTCGTATCAAATGATTATAGCTTATTTAGTGTTATTCCTAACATTCGCATTCGCACATTCGCAATCCGAAAATGTGGAAAATATGACATTCGAAACATCCCTACTACACACATATCATTTCATGTTTATGCTACGTAGTACGAGTGCATGTCGAAAGTCTCAAGGAATGCTGGAAAGGGATCTGATGCTTCGGCATAGTATAACCGCAATCGTAGTGGTTATGTAATGGATATTGTCAATTTTGCTCCAATGCATAAGTTAGCTATTTATATATGTATATATGCATGTGAATGTAAGTACGAGTAGATACATATAAAATTTAATTTTATTAAATGCGGCTTTGATCTTGACGTTTATACGTAAACTCTCTTATCTACAGACAATGTTATTCGTAAAACTAAACAAATTATTTAGATATTATTTTATGTAAACTACATATACATATGTATATTGTAATTGCGAATACAAAAGCATAATTTGTGGAAGAAAATTGTAGATAAGCATTCGCATGAATGCATGCACACATGTACATATACATATGTAGATATGCAGTAGGCTGTGGAGTGCAAATGTGACCTCATTGACAATGGGGATATCGCCATTTTAAGTAGACCTAATGAGGTCAACTGTGGTTACAGCTGCGCACATCAGAGCTCATTTGAGTGCTGCTGGGACCTAATTGCATGCATATGTATGTATGTATGTTCATACGTAGATTAGCACAAACATAGGTACATATGTACGTATGTACGGAAATATACGAAAGCTACAAGAGTTTGGGTGCCACCGTATGTTAGCAATTTTTTAGGATATGCGGGTTATAGCTCAGTTATGCATACTTTGCACTGCACTGCATAGCATGTCACTTTTACGTAATAATCAAAAGCCAACAGACTTCTAGATATTTAATGCTGTGCGTTGGGTAACCGCGTACCTGCAAAGCTCATTTAACAGATTCCTTTTTTGGCAACTCTCATGCAATGCCAAGTATGCATAACTGAGCTATAAGTCGCAAGATTCGCATATACGTATGTACGTGTGTGTGTGTGTGTTTAAGTATGTAAATTAGGCTGCATCACTCCCCATACAAAAAAAAAATCGGTACTATTTTTCTATTGGAATTATAAAATCTATTATATTTTAAGACGTCCACCAAAATATTTCGGAAAAATATTAAGATTTAAGTGAGCTGAACCGATTTGAAAATACCACCAAAAATAGAGTTTTATGTGAATAAAAATAGTTTCTTAAAGATTTTTGTTTTTAAAAAGCCCCTCAAATGACAAAACGGGTTAAGCTTAAAAAATTTGCATAAAAATATTAAAAAAAAATTAAAATTAAAATTGAAGGGAATCATAACGATGAGATTTTTGATGCTGTTTTTTTAACTTTTTTCAAAGATTGGTATAAGAAAAACTTGAATAACTGAACCTAAACTCTTCCGTTTTAGACTTAAGAGGTGTCATTGGAAAGGTATTTTCTCACCCTTTTTATTTCTTTGCTAATAAACTCATTCAAAGGATGAAAGAGAAAAGTAGGATGAACGAACGTCATTCAAAGTTGAATTAAGCTGTTTTGGTGTTTGAAAAAAAAAAAAAATTTGGCACACAAATGACCTTTTTTGGACAAAAATAAAAACAGTGTGNTTTGAATTTGAAAATTTGGCACACAAATGACCTTTTTTGGACAAAAATAAAAACAGTGTGAAAATACCTTTCTACTGAGATCCCACAAGTCTAAATCAGAATAGTTTTGGCCCAGTTATTCAAGTTTTTCGTAAAGCAATCTTTGAAAAAAGTAAAAAAAACAGCATCAAAAATCTCATTGCTACGATTCCGTTGAGAAGATTTTTAAATATTTTTATGCAGATTTTTTAAACTTAATCTGTTTTGTCATCTGAGGGGATTTTTTTCAAAAGGTTCTTTAAGAAACTATTTTTATTCATAAACAACTCCATTTTTGGAGGCATTTTCAAATCGGTCCAGCTCACTTAAATCTTAAAATTTTTCCGAAATATTTTTGTGGACGTCTTAAAATATAATAGATTTTGTAATCCTGGCGGAAAAATCGCAAAATTTTTTGGTGATGCAGTCTAATGTACATACATACATATGTCTTTATATACATATAGTATAGCCAAGTATGCTTTGAGTTTAACATTAAATTTGGTGTATTGCTCTCATCGACGAAACACGTGTGTTGCGATGTTTCATTGGCGTTTGTTGTTTTTGTTGTATCTATGGCAAATTTTCGGTCGTTTGCACGCATGCGAACACAAATTCCTAAGCAAATGTCAGCGTTAATTATGTTAACGAGCAGTTAATGAGCGCCAATCAGTTGCAACTGGTATTGCACATACTCGTACAAATCTCAATGACATAAGTGATATGTACAACTACAAGTTTGCTTCGATGTCAAAGCAACATGAGATAACATATGTTTGTATGTATGTAGGTACATATTTTTGTTCAGTTATTATTTGATACAGAATGATTTGAAATGCATTGATTATGAGGCTCTTGTGAGAAAAAAATTCCTGCGGAAATTCTTCAGTTTGTCACAGAGGAAGATGAGCAGCTGCTGCAAAGAGCAATTAAAATGCAAAATGTTTGCTTTCATACTCAGGATTGTTTTTTTTTTGTATATGTATATAGCTTTTCCTGAAAAGGCTTTGGAGTATAAAAGTATTTCCTGATTGCAGGGTTCTTATCCATTTCATGCAAATAGATTTAGTTTCAGTAAATGAAACCAATTTCTTAAGTACATAATTTAAATTTTAAAAGCGTTTTTATGATCATCCTCCACATTTTCTGCATATCAAATTAAGTTACATATATGTATCCTGCAAAGCATAGTATAGAATGAAAAGGCCAGAAATTAAAAGTTGTTCTAAACAAACTTTAAATTAACGGAGAATGAGAATTGATGACTGGAAAAATTAAAAATTTTTTGATTTCTCTCCGGTTTTTTTTTTAAGTTTTGGCCCCATTAAACAGTTCGTTTTAAACATAACTAACTCAACTAGTGCATTGTATCAAAGAAATACATCGATGTTAACAGCACATCTTTAGGGGTCTTAATACATTCTAACTAAGTAGTTATCATGCAGGTAATAGTTAACCTAAAATAAGTATAAAAGCCCAGAGTACCAAAAACATTCTATTAATTGGCACACTGCAAGTGAACTTATTAATAACCAGTTTGTAGATAGCTGAAAACGAACTGACTCATTTTGTGACATCATCATGTAAAAGTAGTCAGTTGAAAGCAACGTGAAGTAGTCGACGCGTAGTCACCCCTAGTTGTGAAAAAGTCAACTTATAGTGCATTTATAGTTACTTGAGTTCCCTACAGGGTTCCTTATCTATGTAAATCCATATACAGGGTGGCGCCGAATGAGCTATGTGGTTTAAATGGTTTATAACTTTTTTATATATGCGATTATTATATATTTTTTTTTAAATATAGTATATTATTTGGGAATTTTTTGCAATTAGCTTCGAAAAATGATATCCTGTAAGTGATGTCCATTTTCTGCTTCGAACATACGTGCTCTTTTTGGCATATTTTCCATAACTTTTCGCAGAATTTCGGGTGTAATGGCCATGATTTCATTTCGAATGTTGGTTTGGAGTTGGAGAATGGTTCTTGGTTTGTTAACGTACACTCTTTCTCTCAAATATCCCCAAAGAAAACTGTTCAAAAGAATTTAAACCATATAGCTCATTCGGCGCCNATTTTTTTGGCCGAAATTACGATTTTTCAGCAAAAGCTGAAACGCTGCTAGCGTGGATCCCGTTGGAATAGAGTAAAAAAAAACTGTTATAAAGAATTCAAACCATATAACTCATTCGGCGGCACCCAGTACATACACAATTCGAAGTTTCAAACTTTCAAGGAATTTTAATAAATACGAAATTCAAAATATTCCGTAAAAAAGAAATTTCCCAAAAATTTCAGACATTACTATATCATGTCAACTCAAAGAAGGTGTTATGCCATGCCATTCCATCTCAAACATACTAGGGGTATTCAGGATCCGTTGCATACTGTCTAGCATGGTGCACAGATAGCACAAATACTGAGGTACATCCTTTCCTTTAAATAAGAATTATGGAAATCAGTTAACGTGATCCAAAGTTATGCGGTAACATACATTAAAAAAACAAAAACATTTCGACGAATTGATAACCTCCTCCTTTTTGTTTTGAAGTCGATAAAAATCAACTAATAATTATTTTCGTTGAGTGAAAAAATAAAACTCTATAATAGTTATTATTTTTAAGCGAAAACAAATCAAGACACACATACATACCTATACCAAAATTAAACTATTATATTATTGTGTAATTTAATTCGAGATGGTTTTAAATTCAGATACCTTAAATGCTTAAAAAAACAAGTAATTTTTAGTAAAAAAAAAACCGAATTGAAAAAAATATATATATATCTATATATTTCATGATCCAATGATCGGATATAAACCAAATTAGTACGGGACCACCTCTGAAAAACTACCTTTCCGCTGCAAACAGAATTATTCGGTTGACGTGGTGCAAAGTTATGCGGTAATGTACATAAAATAAATAAAAAAAATTAAAAAATATTCCGACGAACTGATAACCTCCTCTTTTTTTGGGAGTCGGTTAATAATAGAATAAAGCAATAAAATAGAAAAAAAGATTACGATTTTATGGATCTCAGCTCTGTGCTGTGCAGAAGACCATATCGAATTTTATAAATTCAAGAATTATTTTTTGCATACAAAGTAAATCGCTTCCGTCCCACTCTTAATTGAAGTAGATAATATAAACTGCCAAAAGTGTAAAATAAATATAAAAAAAAAATCTTAGCTTTATGAAGCATTCAAATCTGTAAGATTTCCATGTTTATTACATATATACATACATATGTGTGTATTCGGTGGACCAAACAATACCAAATGTCGGTGATTCCATCAATGCGAAGGACCACCAAAATTTTCCGAATTCTCCAACTATCACACGCGTTCAGTTCATTAAATTAATGCATAAAATTATTAACAATGCAGTGAAATTTAGTTGCCACGAAAAGCTCATGTCGGTAACTTGATTTTCTTGAAAGGATTTGCCAATAAGCTTCGCCCCACAATCTTCTTCAAATCAATGAACTCAGTTGTAGTCATGAATTTTTGCATTTACAATTTTAAAAGCATTTCCCTTTTTTACATTTCGGTTGAACGATGCGAAAAATTGAGATATTCCTTACACAAATTTTATATGCTATTCCGTATGTATATACATATGTATGCATATTCATAAATATTTACATACATCCACACTTACTTACTTACATATGTATAATAATAAGTACTTGCTTAACTGCATAAATTTTTACTGCTGGCTCCAAAAGCAAACTGCATAAATTTTCCACTAGACAGCTTTACACACATACTTGCCAGTAGGTTTGCATATGTGTACGGTAATAAAATATATTGCAGCGCAGCTTTGATGCCCCAATGATGAGGTTGTATAAAAAGTAGCAAGCTAACTGGTGTTGTAAGTCTTCGTTCAGCTGAAAGTAATTGTGTGGTAGCACTCTGCCCTCGCAAATGTCGCAAAATCATATCAATTTAACCCAGTGGATCGTCGAGCAGAATGGACCACTGTTTTTGTGTTGTGACTCTCAACTTTTACTGCAGTGCTGCAGTGCATCGAAGCAAAAGTTTCACTTTGCATAGCCCAAAACAGCGCCACTGCAGCTCCAAAGCAGAAATGGCCAAGCAACCAATTGAGTAAGTGAGCTGTGCATGTGTTTGTATTAAATATTGCAAATGTGTGCGTAATGCAAATTTACATATATTACTAGTTTGTTATGCTATTGTAGTTGTTGTTGTTGGTAGTATTGTAATAAAATTTGCAACGGATGCATATAATCAGCTTACATCCGAACGGAAAAGCAGCAGTAATTTCAATCGAGAGCAAGCAAACGACAGACAGATGAATGGACGAAACCCAGCCCAATTTGAGGACAATTGCTTGAATGCAAAGTGCTGGAGTGCAAATGATTGCAGAAAACTTATGTCATGCTTACAATGTTGAAATTATTATATGTGCGCTCACGGCTATGTGATGTATACCGAATTCACAAAGAAGTAAATGCAAACTATTCATCACAATAAAGCTCGGTTTCTCCGTATGACGTGCAACTAAGTTTTTATGCGGTTGTGAACCCGAAAGGTATTTGAAACGAAATGTTTTAAAGTACTCCACACCCATGCAGCTGAAAAAATTAGCAGCAAAGTATTTAATACGCTGAGACTAACTGAAACGCGAAATAGAATATCAGATAGATAACAGAAACACCAATCTTTAGCGGCAGCTCCAAAATACACATCGGCAAATAAATCTGTCGCCATATCTCAGAGGGCTAAGTTTTAAGCAACTTCTGCACTCCCGTAGTATTTTTCGGGCTCCGATTTATTCCATAGTCCATATGGCTGCAAATTTATCTACCATGATGATGGCGACAAAAACCTTAAAACTGTCCGTGGGTAATAAGTGTGCTGGATTGTTCTTAAATTTTTGCGAGTTTGGACTCGACAAAAGTTCGAAGCAATTTTAGAGAAGTATGCGGATAGGTCTGGTAAAAATATGCTTTCGCCTCGCATTAAAATCGGAATTTTAAAACAATGACTGTAAGAAATTCAACTTCTCGAATCTTCTCTTTGCTGGTCTTCAGTAACCATCCACGCCGATAAGTAATGAGCTGTTAAGTAAATGGAATGCTGTGAAACCTCCTCAAAAATACTTTAAAATGTAATGAAGAGTCCTTGACAAAGTTTATTATAGAAACAAACAAGGTAACGAGCTTGCCAAGAAAAAACCACCTTGCCTGATATCAGCTCCCCCCACGATCCGACATACCGCTATCTACGTTCAAAACATTGTTAAAACATACTTCGTGAAAAAGGAAAATACAACATGGTTCGTTCGAAACACTTACCTGAATGATGACTCGAAAAATTGGGCCCAACTGCGACAATAAAAGTTCCAAAGTACTCGTTCATTTAGAATACCCTCTCCTTAGGCTAGTGACAGGAATAATACCCAACGAATTCCGCCGCCCTTGCCGTGATGAGGAAGTTATTGAAAGCATAGAAAAATGTATATGTCTTGATCGTGCACTAGAGGGGCCTAGAAGACGCTCATATCGCGATTTCTTCTTCGTCCGTCTGGCGGACCTAAGCGAAGCAGGAATTCATGAACTCTCCCGCTTTCTATCACAAACGTACAAGTTTCAGGATGAGAAAAAAAATATATTCTAAAAGCTTTCATTAAAATTTTGTATATCTGAAACTATATCGAAAGTATAAAATATCGGGCGATTAACCTTTACATAAAGTACTTGCGTTCATGGTTTGGCAGGAATCTATGCTATTAAGGCCAGATTGTGCGTGTGGCAATCAGGTTACATACATACATATTTAATTGCAATTATAATCAAATAAACTAGATTTTGCTTTATCACTCCACACTCCCCACATACTTGCTAACAATTTCTATTCGTGCCGCACCACCAATGCATAGCTTTTCAATTATTAGATTACATTTTAATTTTGTGTTCGAGTGCTTCACTACACACACTCGTACATATTTTTATTCTTTTGCGTGTCTAGCATTTGCATCAGATAATGATTTGCACATACGACAAAGGTCAAAGTTCAAGGTAGTCATATATAAATCGGATTGTGAACGCAGCAATTACTGATTCAGCTCCGTGCGAGCGCCGTGGCGTATGAGTAACATTACGTAGTCAAAAGCATTAAAGTGCACTTAAATGGAATAGAAAAATTAACAAAAAAAAAATCGCTCATCCTTGCTTAGGAAATCTTATTTGCAGTGGGTTCAACCTTGACTACACTTTTTTCTAAATATTTTTTTTTTTATTTTGCATTGTTTGCAAAAACGTCGAATCACTTAAATTTGCCGCAGCCACAAGTTCAGCGCTTACTTATGCTTCTAGAAGAATTTTTGGTTTCCCTTCATAAAGCAGAGTGAATTAACAACGCATTTACCACAGTAGATACATACACACATACATACATACATACATACATACATACACACATACATACATATATACATATTTAAAAGTGTTTGCACCTCGGTGTGCGAACGTGAACATAATTTCTTGGGTGAGCGTGTGTGCGCTCCTCTGTGCAGCAGTTGCTGCAATTCCGAATAAGTTGCTAACCACTTAACTTAATTACATTTCTCAGACAATGGCATACAGAACGTGCTTGCGTTTGCCACCACACACATTCATTCACACATCTACTTAAATATGTATGTATGTGCAGTTATCCACACATTGTGCACATATGCATAGTGTATGCACGCATTTATAGTTAAACGCACGTCGTATGCATACACTAAGTTGAGGCAGCTTAGATCAAATACATATGTATGTATAGTCAGCCGTTTGCTTGAATGTGTTTGCATATTTGTGTTGGAAAGTAAAACAAAGCAGGTGCATAAGCACAAATCCTTGACTGTGCGAATTCACAATATTTCTAAGAGCAAAATAGTAAAATGCTCTGCTCTTTTGCAACCCTTCCCCGCAACTGCAGGGGCAAAAGCCCTAAACAAAGTTGAATAACTCAAGAAAAACTCTACTCAACCAAACAGACGTTGAGTGCTTGCGTTGGCACTCTCAGTGCGTGCGTGCTTGTAGGCCTTGGCGCGCACGCGAGTATAGTTTTTGTTGTTTATTTATGTTTTCTATTTGTTATTTATCTTAGCATTCAAATTGTGTGTTCTGCTCGAAAGTACTTGGTTGCATATACAAAATAATATCTTCACACAAACGAACAATCACAGAAATCTGCTTTTGCCATATCGGCAACAAAGGCTTCCTGGTTAGAAGCAGTCGTAAGCGACTCGTCGTCGGTTTGTGCTGGAAGTATGCATACTTTATCTAATGTGGTAAATGGATGCAGTTGTGTGCGTATGTTCGATGTATTTAGTACTCAAGTACGAGTGAATTTTTGTGGTTGCAGTCTGCATCATTGTCATGCGGTCTCTTAATTGCTTTTATTTGTTGGCCTTGCTTACTTAACCACTTTTTATTTGATCTTAGCAGAATTAATGCATATAAAATGACTCAGAAGAGTACAAATATATACATATGTGAGCCAAGAATTTTATTGTATCTATGTTTCACTCCACTTGACTAGTTTAGCATCTATTCTAGTTTCTTTTGATGCTTGTTTAAAGATCTATCTGCTACAGAAAAAATTATGAAAGACTTCTGCTTCGAGAAACAATGTTTCTGCTGGCGTATGCCGAATTGTCGGCCTGAAAAATTGGAGAAACTTTCAAGCAATACTAACCTTCATCTCCTTTTTGTGTGGAAAATCACAAAAAAAAGGTTCCAATAATTTTTTTAAAGCTCAGTTATGCAAGACTTAGATTTGACTTGAAAATTGCACATCTGGGAAATTAGCAGCGCGTGTATGTAGTTACACAAAAAAAAAACTTCAATTAGAAACTTGAATACCTATAGATTTTTGATTTCTAAGTTAAATTTCTAAGTGCAAAGAGAACCGCGAGAGAATCGTGCTGCCACATCATTTTTTCACAAATTTTTAATGAAATTTCTCGAAATATGCCACACAAATATGATTTTTGGTATAAATTGAATTCATCTGGCAATCGAAAAACAAACGTTCAAATAAAGACAGAAACTAAAATAAAAACAATCACAATTTTATTCGCTTAAATACATTAATTTCAATTGTAACTTTTTTTCAGTTTTACCCCAAACAAATTAAACATTTAAGAGTTTGCATGTACAAATACAAATACTGAAGATAAAAAAAGAGAAAAAGCAATCGATGACATGGAAAGTAATCGTTTCTTAGTTTCTAGGTAAGTCAAATTGAGTCCAAGTCTTGTATAACCGGGATTTTAGCCTATTCTTTAACCGAAAACCATTAAACTTCTTGCCAATTTTTATCGAATCAATATATTTTAAAAATTCTGCAATTCAATGCCAGAACATTATTGGTGTGCGAAATATTTTAAAATTTACGTTCCTTACCCTGATGTGTGACTTTTCACACATAATACGGCTTTCCCACCGCACCGTGAATTACTTTGTTCGCTCCCCAATTACGATCGCGCACTAATTCGATTTGACAGTTCTCTGGCTCTATGTTTTGTTTTTTTTTCTTCGCTAAAAAGTTGATGCAAACTATAAGTTATTGCCAAAAATTTCTGAATTTCTGTTTCAATTTGGTGATGTACACATTTATTAACTTTACTTTTAGTACTCAGAACAAGCGCCAGTTTTGATTTGGGAACTGGTTTCGATAAATTTCCGATTAAAATTAAGGACAGCAGTGATTCGTTGTTACTTCCCATGTTAATTGGATCTAAATTACCAAAAAAATGAGGTGACTCGCCCCTAAAATTTTGTATGGCAAATTACGTAATTCGCAGGATAATTGGAGTGTGCCTTACGATTGAGAGAGCGAAGTATTACGTACGTTGGTGTGTCGGGGGAAAGTCGTGTAAAGCAGTTCTTTGTAGTTTTCTAAGGAAATTCCTTTATTGTACTTTTTTATATAGAAAAAAAGTGTATTTATGAAAATAAATATTAAAATTCTTTTTTAGTAAGCCAAATAGTTTTGTTTTTCTTATTGACGTACATATCTTTTCATTTAAAACGAAAAGGAAGGTCACACTTGACGACAGTAGATAGCTTATAGCGGCAATTAAAGTTCACAAAATTTCCCGCCTAATTTCCCGAAAAGCGCAAAACTAGCGCGTGATGTGTTATGAGTTTTATGTGGCAGAACAAATTTAAAGTTTGCACGCATGCGGCATGCTCACGTACGTACATATGGCCACTTAAATATCTGACCGCGAAATGACACAAACACGCACACTCACATACAATTATAACTATGTATAACTTTCTACCCGTGAAGTGAACGGTATTTCTAGGCGAAATTCACACTCCAATTATGGTTGTATGTAAATCACGGATATAATTGCTTTTCATCTACGTTATATGTGTGTATGTATGTGTGTATAAGTGTGGGCCTGCAACAATTTTTAAACCTGCGGTAAGGGGCCCCAACACCAGTGCGTAGCTAGATATAAAAGCCGCGCTAGTTTTACTGACGGCGCACTGTGCTCTATTTTAGAAAAAAATTATTAAAAAACAATTTCACATAGTTTTATTTAACAAGTGCACAAAAAAAAAAATAAAATAATACACGGCTTATTTCCAGATTTCTTAAAGCAAAAAGGTAAGAGTATTCAGTAATTACACATACCACTTAGCTATTAATAACCCTGAATTATTTTATATAATTTGTTTAGTGCATCGGTGTTAAAAAATATATCGCTAGGTTAGAGTGAAAAGTTGCTAAGTCCACTTTTTATGAAAACTCATATTTTGATACAGGAGGCTAGAGAAACTAAAAATGCATCGTTTCGAAAAGGGTAAAGATCCTTGTTCATGTTTTCCCGTTTATATTGAATGAAAGGAAAATTTGTTAAGTCCAAAAAAAGCTCCGAAAATTCGATAAGGCTAAAATGGTACGATATCTTTGAATAAAGATCGAATCCCTTTGATTCGTACGGAGTTTGTCTTTGCTTTAAGCAGGCAAAATGTTGTATTCAAAGTTTTGCGAAATACTTGAAGAAAATGGCTATAAGAAGTTTTTTTCCTCTCCTGTACAAATTTCAATCACTCTAAGCTAGCGATATATATTTTCATTAAAAAAAAATATATGTATATATTAAATATATAAATTAAATAAAAAATAAAGCAAGAATAAAACAAAATATTTTTAAAATTAAATGAAACTAAAAAATATTTCTTTTTTTTTAAACTAATTAAACCTAAAAACTAAAAGATAATTTGATAAGAAAAAGGAAAAAATTAAATAAATAAAAAGAAGTTGAACCGAAACTAAATTTTTTATTTTAAAACAGTCCAAAAAAATAAAATAACATTAAAAAAATAATGAAATGAAATAAAAAAATTCTTAAAAAATAAAGCTTAAAACCAAAAAAATATTAAATAAAAAGGCGATATAAAATATTTAAATTTAAATAATAATAGAAAAAATAAATGGATGCGATGCTAAAAATTTCAAAAATTAAGAAAAATTATTTTTCTTTTTAAAGCAATGTAATCTGAAGTAAATTAATTGTAAAAATAAATATTTTTTAAACAAACTTTCTAAATATGAACGAAATCGAACCATAAATATTACTTGACCAAATGTATCGACTCGTGCGCTACCTATCGGCAAATTTTTGGTTGAAGTTATTCCTTTTCATGTAGTTAATATACGTTCTAAGAATGGACCATATCAGCCAATAAATACGATGTTTTCAAATATCTCGACTCCTGTGCCTCCTATCGGATTAACTCGGCTTTCGTTTTGCGTTGTCATTGGGTTCTGAGCCGACTGTGAAGTTTCAAGTGTCTAGGTCATCGAGCAATTGGTCATAAATTAATTTTAAGATGTTCCTCTAACAAACATGTATGTATACAGGGTAGGTTAAATAAAAGCATTTGAAAAAAAATTATATTAGATAGCTAAGTTTCTAAAAACAACGTGAAAAGAAAAATATATGTATATTTTTAATTTCACGTTGTTTTTAGAAACTTAGCTATCTAATATAATTTTTTTTCAAATGCTTTTATTTAACCTACCCTGTATACATACATGTTTGAAGCATGAATGATACAGAAATATACATATATTTTTCTTTTCAAGACAATGAAAAAAAAAGAAAATTTAATTGAAAGAAAAAAAATATAGTAAAAAAATCCTAGGCCGAGCTTTCGAAATCAAACCATGGAGACTGTTGGAGCGACGTGAGCTGAAGGATACACAAGTACTTTCTCTCAAAATAGCTTTTCACCGCGAGTGGCGAATGAAAGCGCTTTTTTCTAAGACTTTTGTACTACCAGAATAACAGAAGCCTTTGAAGTATCTTGCCATCTGTCTTTCATTTGCCATACGAAGGACTCTTTACGATCTTAGCCAAAATTTCTCTATAAATAAAAAATATATAAGGCCAGAGATAGAGGCTTTCAAAATATCGCGACAGCTGCTTCATATTGCAGTTTAATTGGGTTTTCAACTAAGTTTGAAGCATGAATGATACAGAAATTTTATGATAAAACCGCTGAGACATTTTTGAAGTTTGCTAATATTAAAAAAAATGTTTTCTGCTATCAAACGCGGCATTGCCGGACGCACTTCACGAGTTCAGAAAATGATGCTGAAATTCAAGGTTGATTTTCGTGTATAATTGAGTTCATCAAATTGTGTTTCTCCAGACAATTTTATCCCAAATTCATGAAATGATTTCGTGAATTGGCCTACGCATAAACGTACTTAGTATCAGTTGCTCTGAAAATTTAAATTTTATACAGAAGACAAACTTCAAAAAATAAATTATGGCCGACGAATTGAGCGATGCGTCTTACCTTTAAATATCTTATCATGGTTTCAAGTATCTAGCTCAACGGCAAGTTGGCTGAAAATTGCTTACCTCATTTGATTAAGGACACCGAGACAGGTGAAAGTAAATAGAGTATATCGTAATTAAATGTAAAAAGTCATATATCTCGAGTCCGAGAAGAGACACCGAAATATATGTAACTTTGTTTTAAAGTTTTTTCAGAAGGGCAATTCAAAAAAAAAAAAAAAAATTTCTAGTTGGATAAAAAAATTATCTTTAAAGTAGAAGGTTTTAAATTTTTTGACCGGAAACCAGTATACAATGAATATTTTCAGCATTCTTGCGCGAAGGATTTAGGATTTAATTATTATTTTTTTTTTAAGTTCATTCCAAAATTGAACATAGTGCAACATTTGGAG
>NW_016161594.1:0-50012 GCF_001687245.7 Rhagoletis zephyria
ACACGTACGAGTACATACATACACGCATACATTTAAGCATACAAACATTCACCTCACCAGAATTAAGGCTAAGGGCGCAGCGTGAGATTCCATATACATACATAAAGACAGCCGGGGTCGATGTGCAACCGCCTGAAAGCAGACTACAGCCAACACCGTGAACGCATTGAAAATTTAAAAATTTGCATATAAATTTGCTGCGCGTTAAGCAAAAGGCAACAACCAAGCATTCAAAATACCAAATACATTAAAGCTAGTCTGAAACTTTGCTTTCGACGCTCAACGCATTGGAAAGAGCCCAAGGAGGTGTGCAACCAAAGGCAATCCACTGAGCGTAAAATGCACACCAGTTCAGTATTTCACTGCATTTTTGCAACCAGTGACAGTGCGCATTTGTGTGGCGCCTCAAAGAGTAGTGGCGGCGGTAGTGGTGGTCTCGTGATGAAAGCACCGGAACCATGGCGGTCAGCAACTCGCTTTGTTGCGACAAATATGAAT
Organism: Rhagoletis zephyria; assembly: GCF_001687245.7. Taxonomy (NCBI): domain Eukaryota; kingdom Metazoa; phylum Arthropoda; class Insecta; order Diptera; family Tephritidae; genus Rhagoletis; species Rhagoletis zephyria. The sequence continues at coordinate 499 of NW_016161594.1, forward strand.
ATTTAAATGCAATAGCTTATAGATATGTACTTAAAATTTATGCATATTTATGTATGCATGTACACTAGGGTGGTCCAAAATAAGTAAAGTCGGATTTTTAATGCTCTCACCCCTTAGGATTTGTCGATATCGAAAAAGTAAACGCCTGTTTTTATTTTGAAATCAAAAAACATTTAGATGTCGCTCAAAGCGCTTAAAGTTTCCCATGTATTTTATATGGGGAAAAACTACTTTTCGTAGAAATGGTAGGGAATTCTTGAAAATCTATATTTTTTGATCGGAAAACTCTGGAAACCATTTCCAATAACAATACCCAATTGTTTATTTTACAATTTTTTATACTAAAGATTCTTTATTTATACGCCATTATATTTTCTGGCATTTTCTGGGGGTTTTGGCCGACCTATAAGATATAGTCACTATGAAAAAATGGTTAAATAAATAATTGAGTATTATTACTGGGGGCCTCCTGAACAGAAATTGAGTTTTCCTTTCAAAAAATATTGATTTTCATGATTTCTTTACCACTTCTAAGGAAAGTCGTTTTATTCACATATAAATTACGTGCAGAACTTTGAGCGCTTTTAGTGACCTCTAAATATTTTTTTATTTCAAAATAAAAAAAATAAGGGTATACTTCTTTTCGACATAGAACAATCCTCGAGGTGAGAGCATAAAAATTCCGACTTTATTTTTTCACATGCATTTTTGAAGCACACTAATGTACACACACCTCTATACCAATGCAAGTACAAGTGAAGGTATGTACTATTTGCATTTCTACAGCACTTTTGGGCTGCAATCCAGTCGCCCTTGTGAATGCATGGTGCGTCATTTTTGCATATTAAATAAAAAAAATCGCATTAAATTCGAATTACGCAAAACCCAGGCTGCTGCAGCCCTCCCAGCAACACTAACTTTTACTGGCGTCGGCCGTAATGCAAACAACCCAAAAAACAAAAAACACCACTAGTAAAAACACAGCAAACTGTATACACAATTTTCCGCGGTACTCTGTCGCTGTTGTTATTGCTGCTGCTGTTGCTGTTGCCGTTGGTGTTTTTGTTGACGTTGCGTTTTAAAATTTGTCGCTTTTCCGAGTTCTGGCCCACCCGGTTAGTTGGCTGACGTGGTTACGTAGTTGCTGTGGCGCACTGAGGTCGGTGCTGCACAGCGCCTCACTATGGGCCGAAACGAACCCGCTTTTGTCTAAATAAAATATCTGCTATTGGAATTAAATATTTGGGGTTTTTTTTTTAATTAATGGTAAATACATATATTTCAAGGGAAAACTATTTACAAAAATTTTAACCAAATATTCGAGGTAAATTTTTGGGTGAAGAAGTAATGTTTCATTTTTAAGTTTGTGTTTCATATCATTATCATGTGATGAAGAGAAAAAGCGAAACAATCGCTGGGCTCTACTTAATTTCGAAGTAGTATAGGCTAAGACTGATTTTGGGACTGTGATTGAGATAACGATAAAGGTTAAGGATAGGGTTAACGTTGAAGTTTAGGTTAAGGTTGAGGTTAAGGTTAAAGGTGACGTTAAGGTTAAACAATAATATTTAGCAATTTTTTTTAGAATTTTACTCATCCTTGTTTGAAAAGTGAAATACTACTTGTTGATCTACAAGTGACCTTGAATATTTGGTTTAAATATTTTTACATAATTTTCCCCAGGAAATATACATATGTACATATGTATGTATTTACTTTTAATCTAGAAAAACATTACCCAAAAACGTAGATTTTAAGAGCAGATATTTTATTTTTAGTTTCAGCCCACTGTGCATAACACATACACATTTGCAAGGAAATGCTCATATACACATACATAAATGTGTATAGTGTAGCTACGCTGCCGGTAAAATGATACCTTTGCTGTGGCTACCGCCGCCGAGGATTGTGGCAACATAAAATTACAACTTTTTTTTGTACTCTCGCATAATGTGTGGCACTGCATGAGTTCGTGTTGCGGCAAACAGTTAATGCTGTTGACATAATTTTAAAAATTTATTAAGCATGCAATAATTTCATTTAAGCTGATTTTAAATCTTAAATTATGAAATTATAAAATGCTATAAAAATTGTCTGTACCTCTCGTAAGATGTTTGGTGTTTGGACTGAATTGGGGGTTCCCAAATTTAAATGAAGTTATGGAATATAAAATACATACTTGTGTATAGATATGTACATACATTTTGAAAGAATCTTTAATGACTAAATAATAGAGCTAAATCGCAGGACATCTACATACGTTTTTAGATGTCAAGAATGTTAAAAGATGAAAATTTCGACAGTTCCTAGTACATTGCTAAGCTAACTACAGCTTCGGTGTCCGTTTTGTATGCTGGTATATGTACGTACTAGTCTTCATAGGAACATTTAAAAATTTTTAAAATTGTGACTGGTGGGAGAGGTCCTTGTGACTGGTGTAAAGTCATTGCATAACCTATGTATGAAGTTTCCATAGACAAAAATTACAGTTTCTATTTATTTATTTTTATATTTTTCAACCGATTAATGAAATATAGTCATTTAGCCAGAGGTCACTACTAAAATAGGGATAATTAGGTATTTTAAAATTTATATTATTTTCCTCTTTTATATGGAGTGGCCCACATAAAGTGACTCAAATAAGTTACCAGGTGTTAATTTTTTTTTTAATATTCATAATGTTTTCCGAGTTAAATTGTTTGGTTGTTTTTCTATTAAAATATTGACCAAACTTTAACAAAAACCATACAATATAAAACTTATAGCTGAAAAGAATTGAACTTCTAAAAATTTGGTGTGGAGTTCTACGATAAAAGTTTCTCATGAAAACGATTTGCCGTATGGAGGCGGATTAAAAAAGGTTCACTCCATTTGTCTCTGATAACCTTAAGACTTAAACCGAACCTCAGGGCAAATTTTTTCTGTTTAAGTGTTTCTTTTGGAAATTTTTTTCTAGCGCTGAAACGTGGTGCTTCCCTAATATATTTCACATGTAGTTCTAGCAGCGCTATATATATGTCCTAATAACAATTCTTAGCTAACTCACTCTTCCTAACCTACCACACGAAAATATATGTACAACATACGACTCAAGCAAACATCATACATAAATACATATGTATGTAAGTAGGTACATAGTAGTTAATAAATCAACAACGATTGCTTTTAACTAGCAGCGGAAATAACTAGCTGCTATAAAAGGCAGTACTTAAACTGTCATAATGCCTTATATTTGTAGTTCGTGCAAAGCGCGCAGATACAGCTGTGCAAACTAAAAATATTTTCCTTACATTTGACCTAATTTCTTGCTAAAAAGGAGTTATTATTATTTCCCAAGTCTATTTAGTTGTTCACCCTGTATGTTTGTGTTGTGTTGGGAAAAGGGATAAGCACATCGTGTGCGGTCGACCGCAGCTGTGTTAATAGTTTTTGACGGCTAACATGACCCAATTATATTTGATAAATACTCAAAATGATAAAGTGAAAAAAAACAAAAGAAATAACAAAAAATGAGTTAAGAGCCTGAAGAAAAATTGTGCATCTATGTATTCCTTTATTGATTTACGTTTTTCTCTAAAATCAAAGCAGCTTAACTATAGTCTACTTAAATTACCAAAGTAAGAGTGACGAACATAATAATAGACATACACACATATACGTACATTACGCGGCGTCGTGACCTTATATTACAAAATCCTCGCAAAAGCTCGAACTCATTTCGATATTGAATTTCTTTTTATCGTTACGCATTTCATTCGTTAAACTCAATAGTCTTTAGGTTAATGGAACGCCTTCATCATATTATGTTGCTATAATCATAATCATTATTCTGATGGGTATCGCCTGTTGGCTGTTAGCACTTGGCAGCTGACAGTTGCCAGTTGCCAGTGGCTTAAATGATAGCTGCGTATGGAAGATGCCAATTTAAGTGTTGTTGCATATGCACACATTAGCAAATACATATTTATTTAGCAACTCATCTGTGAGCACATGTCGTTTAGAATTCGTAAAATCATTTAGCTTTGGAGTCACGGCTTTTTTTATATTTTTTTTATGATTGGCGTATCAAAGTGTGTTTGTGTGCCGAACAACGTCAGTTAGAAAACATATCTTCATACATAGCTAGTTTCAAAAATCTCTTATAAATGCTTTAAAGCACTTATTCAGAAGCGAGGATAATTTTTGCGAGCGCTTTGTAATGTAATGTGCAAATTTCTAATTTCTAAATAAATGGCGACACCATTACTGACGATTTGAAAGACTTATATATTAATTTTTTTCAAGACTTTTAAATACCTCTGTATAAATCGAGCCCCAACCGCGAAAATAACATAAGCCACAATTTTTTTCAAAATATTTTATTGCTTTAGAAATGCATCCAGCTACCCGAGGAGCATATCTGAATCAAAAGGAAAATTTTGTACAAAATGTCGCTTACGTTATTTTTGTGGTTAGAGAAATACGTACATACATTCTAATGCAATAGCGTTAAGTTCATTAAATTAACTTAACCTAGTTTTTTCTTAAAGAAATGTTTTAAGCCTTAAAATACAAATTTTGCAAAAAATTTTAAGTTTTTTCAAAGATCTGAAATAACTTAAATCTAATTTGCTAACAATGTATCTGTATCTCTTTACTTGAATCAATCGATGAAAAATTACTTAATTAAAAATAGATAAAAAAAATTGCATTAAATCTACCTCCAATATTTTTGACCACAACTCAAATTATTTTTTACATGCTAACCCAGTATGTACACCCAATGGCAACAACAGAGCTGAAAAAACTATCAAAAAATTAACCACAAAAGGCGCTTAGTGCAATAAAATGCAAGCAATTAAGTGACAAGAAAAAAATAACAATAATTTTAGTGCTGCAATAACAGCAAAACACGACATTAAAACTGAAAATAAAAAAAAGGCGTAAAGGCCGAAAACAATGCCATATTGGTGAGCAAAAGACAAATACATGTATATCTATGTATTTAAGTGGTGTGAAATTTGTGGAAATTGGGCGGAAGTTGTTGCAGATTAGACAATGTGTTTTTGTTGTCGTTTGCGTTATTCGGGGGAAAAAAAATAATTGAAAATAAAATAATAAATTATAAAGGCCTGTTTTCATCGTTGCCGGTACTTTTGAAAAGTTTGCCTAATTCAAGAATTTAATAAAGTAATTGTAAGAGTAGTCAGACAATGCATTGAAAATAACTTTCGAAACTACATACATAATCAGTTTTTAAGGCGAAAGGCGACATTTGAACTTTATTCACAACAATTCTTTTTTCACACGAATCAAAAATCATGAAATTTGCCTATAATTTTCTATACAAAAATTTTAAATTTTCGATTCATAGGAAAACATAACATTTTACATAAATTCGCTAAAAAGTGTGTCATACGCCAACGCTGGATTGGTTGAACAGCACTTTAACTAAAACTATAAATTGAAAGTTCAGCACGAGCATGTTAGGCTAGGCTGCTAGAATGACTACAGTGGGCAACTCACCCCACACTTATTTATTGCAATTATTATTATTAGGGCATATGGAGCATTGCGCCTTACGGGTAGCTAGATCTTTTGTGCTAACCCTTATATCTGGTCACTCCAACCTTAGGCTATTAATAAAATTAAGCACTTGGGAGGGTGTCATGTTCCAGATTGTAAATGGAAATGATATCCGCTCTGCATGGTGTATAAGTCTAAGGCGAGGTTTCTTCCTCCAGACTACAAAACTTGCAGTTCGTTTCCACAGGGAGTATCATTTTTTGTAGATGGTACCTCAGTATGCAATATCTTGTCAGGTATCCGGTGATATTTCTAAAACCCACTCTGCTAAGATTTGGTAACCGCTAAGAGATTTCACGAGAGAGAGCTATAATTTTTTAGACTGCATTTTACCCTTTTTGTGCGCCGTTGGGCACCGTATTTCGCTAGAATGTCAGCCCTTTCGTTGCCATCGAAGCCCTCATGCCCCGGAACCCACCACAGGGTTAATCTGTAGTGGGCTCTTGGTTTTACTAGTACCTTTTTGCAACTGTCACCGCTTTGTTCCGCCTGGAATATGGTTGACTATATGCCCATTGGTATGCTTTTTTTTTAAATCTAGGTCCATACTCATTCGCCCAAGTGTTCCCGTCCTCAAAGTTGGAACCATCAGTGCACCAAACTTACATAAGTACCCTGGCTGAACATGGCGCTTATCGTTTTACAGTTATCCCTTTCAGGTATTATTACCTTGTAGGTCCTAATAAAGGTCAGCTTCGGTAGCATTGAGTCTATGAGTTTTACTACGGGATCATTTACGAATGGTTTAGGATACCCAAGCTACCCCTAAAGTCCCCACTTTTCAAGTTACTTGGGTTCGGCGTTCTCAGCAAGCTTATTTCTCTTTAAATATATCTAGAGGCGGTATGCCTTTGATAACTCGAAGCGCTTCTGTCGGGCACGTGCGCATGGCCCCCTTATGACCACATAAACTAGGTGTTAAGGCTTACCCAGAGACGTTGGAGGTTGCTTGCTTGGCTTTTGGCCACCAGGCCAGTGCCGCATAGGTGACACGATGCCCTTTCAAGGAATGATGAGGCAGTTGTTCATTTGGTCGTCAATTCATCAGCTTTGCAGTTACCCTAATTATCTCGGTCTCCAGGGCATCATACATACTTATGTATATGCTGCATTTTATCATACTGGACTATCTCCTTTAGAGATCTGCGGTATTCAGTGGGAGACTTTGTGTTGTCTACGCATGAACGCCTACGCTGAGGCCTAGTGTTCCAGTTCTGCCGAGTTTCTACGGTAACTTTGTAGTTTTTGATGAAAGTAGTGCATAAATTGTAGGTACTTGCCGAAGTACAGTACTTGCAAGTATCGTCATGTGCGCTATCGTTCTTCAGATTTTCAACTGGCGAGGTGTACCATGAGACCAAGAGCCTGCCTCTCTGAGTCTCGAGCAACTACTTCAAGCGGAGGCAGATGTAGGATCGCATTCCTAGCTTCGTATTCAATTGCACCCCTTACTAGTCAGGATCAAGTTGAAATTTATTTTCGAAAGCGATTGCATTCTTTCAGCTGACTATAACTTGCAAGTTTGATTTCCGGAATTGATTTCTGAAAAGTATTTATATTGCCACGTCTAACCTCAATTTTAAATCAAAAATCAAAGATTCGACTATCAGTTACTTCGAAAAGTAAATTTTTTCGCTTGTTACGCTGTGAAAGAGCCACCTAAGGGCCTTACCGTAATAATTCCCAAACGTTCATACCCATGCGTGGTGGTCATATCCTTCAAGAGTTTTACTCCATCTGCACGCCATATCCTTTAATGTGCGTTTAAAATTTTTGGTCAGAAATTTACTGACTTACAAGAAATTTCTTCTGTTTTACCTCTGAGATCTATGGCGAGCGATTTTAGAATATATTAATTCACTGAGTAGAATATATTAATTCACTGAGTAGAATATATTAATTCACTACCTCCTACCATTATAGGACTTTTTGAAACTTATTTTTAAGAATTTCCATGTAATTTTATTCAAATGGCAGTTACTGGCATAAAATGTTTTACAAAAGTGTTAGTTAAAATTTTCTACGAAAATAGACTACGTATAATTTTACTTCAAATAAATGGTCACCATAACTATAATAATATTTTTATGTAATATTATTAACGATATATATCTTAAGTTACTTGTTTCTGCGTTTCAAGCCTAACTTTAACAGTTTCATAACTTCAGGCTCTAAGGTTACAAAGCCCTAATTACACACTATCGTACATGCGTGCATATCACTTTAATGTACAGAAAAGTGAATCTCCTATGCGCCAACATCGCACACATACACATTCATGGCACGTATTTTGCGGTTTAGTTGCCTTTCAAGCCCAGCATATCTACCACAAACCGCATGAATGACATGAAAAAAAGCTCAGCTGAGACTTTATATAAGCAAACAACAACAATTAAACATACATACTTATATACATACATACATAGATAAATGAGTAAAATGAATAGGTAATAACCCCCTACCCTAAGCAATTTGGCCAGGCAGGTGTATTTCCTTTGGCATTTTTCTCACGCGAATGGCTTTGCACGCATTCTTACGTTTATATGTATGTATGTATGTAGGTACTACGCATAAGCAAAAGCTTAGTATTTGTACTCATTTCATATGTGAATCGTAGAGTAACCGCTGATAATAGAAAACTACATTTAACGACCTTCCCGCCGCAGATTTATTACACATTCTTTTCTCTTACATGGAAATATATTTTTCTAAACAATTCTTCGTAAAGTAGGTACTACTAAATACATTCCTAGTATGCTAGTAAGGTTTTACTTTATGGAATTCGAGCTGCTTGCAACCGATGGCATCCGGTGCAACAAGTTGCAGGCATGATGAAAGGCAAACAGGCTTAAACGATTATATTGTACAAATACATACAGTATCGGTCATATCTATAGCACGCCATTTCAAAGTGATATTGTGTGCCACTTATGTTTATTTATTTATTTTTAAGAATTTTCAATTAAACTATAGTTCTTTCTCTAACAACCCCCATATAAACCCAAGTTTAACAATTTGTAGAATTCTTCAAAAAAGTGCGACAAATTTTCATTTAAGTTTCAAACTTTTTCTCGGAAGTGTTGGAATTTTTTCGAGTACACAGTTTTTTAGCCACTGCAATTTTAGTCTGATAATGTGCAAATTTCAAGTGGCTACGAATTACCGTTAATTTTTTAGAATTTTTTTTGTCGCATTGGCTTCCATATAATGAATAAACTCAATTTATTTGTATATGGATGAAAGCCGCAACACCTTTGGAGAAAAAAATTCTAAAAAATCAACGGTAACTTTCAGTCCCTTGAAACTTGCACATTATGAGACTAAAATTGAGTGGGCTATAAAACTGTGTATTCAGAAAAATTCAAACACTTCTGAGAAAAAAGTTTGAAATTTAGTTGAAAATTTGTTGCACTTTTTTGAAGTTTTCTACAAATTGTTAAACTTGGGTTTATATGGGGTTTGTTAGAGAAAGAACTGTATTTTAATTGAAAATTCTCAAAAATAAATAAATAAATATAAGTTGCACACAATATCACTTTGAAATGGCGTGCTATAGATATGACCGATACTGTATATATACTCGTATGTATGTATGTTTCTATGTGCGTATGAACAGTCGGTGTCAAATGTAAGTGTACACCTAGTTGTAATATAAAATTTACAATCATTTTTATGAAATTTTTTTTTTTCATTAAATATTTATGAAAATATAGTTCATTCTATAAAAATTATATAAACCATAAAAATCGAAGTTTCACACTTTATATAAAGTTCACAAATTCAAACAATTTTCATCAAAATTTCAAAATTTTTGTTCGCAATTTCATAAAAAAAGATCGAGTTTGCAGTTTTGTAGCCCGTTCAATTTTAGTAAAAAAAAAAAAATTTGATCACGCGTTATATGGAACAAAACGCGCGACACCCTCCACAAAAAAAAAAATCAACGGTAATTTCTAGCGACTTGAAACTTGCATTTTGTTTTACTACTAGTGAATATGCTACAAAACTGCACACTCGAAAGTTTTCTAGAAATTCTGAATAAAAATTTTGAAATTTTGATGAAAATTGTTTGAATTTTTGTGAACTTTGATTTTTATGGTTTATGTTATAGAATGAGCTATATTTTCATAAATAAACGGACTACAAAACTGCAAGCTCGAATATTTTCTAGAAATTCTAAATCAAAATGTTGAAATTTTACAGGAAATTGTTTGATTTTTTGTGAACTTTACATTTATAAATTGTGAACTATATTTTCATTAATAATTAATAAAAATAATATTCATGAAAATAATTGTGAATTTTATATTACAACAAGGTGTACACTTACATTTGACAACGACTGTATGTTTGTAAGTATGCAATTTTATTGGGCAATGTTTAGGCTTCTTATAATCCCAATTAGGAAATTTAAGCTATTTGGGTGCAAGATTTGTTTAAAGAGACGAAATGGAGGCTCGAAAATATTAAAAGCACTTTGGACAAGCAGATCCACAAATAAATCGCATTGGGGAAAAATCAGTGTAAAAGCAAAAAATTAAAAAAAAAATGAGGCAACGAATAGGTAAACAAAACTAAAGGAAAAAGAGTGCACAATACGTCACGACATTGGCCTTCAGCGCTACTATCATTTCGCCTGTGGGGTTTTTATTTTTATACCACTTTTCATTAAATACATTTTTTTTTTTGGTTATTTCTTTGTATTTCATTTAAGTTTGTACACCTTTATGTTTGGGCCACATTAAATTGCCAGCAAATTATCAAATTGGTTTCTTTTCGGTTAGTCCTCTGCAATAAGAACACAACTCAAAATTTCAGAGGAATGCTTTAATATTATATAGCGGATTAGGTTGATAAATAAACATATTTTTCCGTAGAACATCGACATTTATATGTTTACTTGTTACCAATCTGACAGGGGGCGTAATTTTGTATTTGTCAAAAAATCGAAGTTTGTAACCCATACTGAATAGTGTGAGTGGCACCGAAACATGTCCTGTCTAACCCATGTCAACTAAAACCTAAAAGCTGTCAATAATTTGAAAGCTTAAAGATGTTTACTACAGAATGACAGCAAATTATTAAACGCGAAAATTTTTATTTGGCTATACGGATGTCATAATTTGAGTTGTGTCGTTATTGCAAGGACCATCATCTTGTCTGCCGTCTGCTGGTTTGTCAAAGCACTTCTTTGCTTTTTTTTGTTCTTTTATTTTATTGTTCGTACACTTAAATTTAATTGCATTTGTTTTACAGTGCGTGTTACTTTGTTTTGTGACTAAAACATTTGTGTGTGTTTTTTACCTTTTTATTACAATATAAAATAGTTTTTTTTTTTAGGCTTATGTAAGTTTTGTAATTGGTCATCCTACTAATGACGTCTAAGGCCCATTGAAAATTACTCAGCTACTGTCTCAAAACTTCAAACTCTCGCACAACTCTTTTGCTTACAACAGTTTACATACTTACATACATAAGCATGTATTAGTAAATTTGGACGCTTCGTGCTATAAGCAATAAAAAGCAATTACAAATTTTATGTTAATCTTAATTCTGCCGAATTTGCAGTTATAAAACCAAATTGAACGGAAATGTGTAATCACTTGATTTTTCACGCGCGTTCTGCCCTTTTTAATTCCCTCGCTATTTTTTACACGTTTCGGTTGTTTTTTTTTCACTTCTCCATGGCTTACGCTCAGACCCTGTTCACTTAAGAGTAACCAATATAACTAAGATTAATACTTCAGTCTTAGTTTATTTGCACGAAATTACTTCTTTATTTGTTTAACGTTATTGAACTCGAATTTTGTTAGAAATTTACGCTGCTGTGGGGAAAAGAGAATCTACTTACGTCATAAAAATTATAACTTGTATATGTATATCACAGAAATACAGCGAATTCACATAAGCAGAGCTTTAGAGCTTAGCGTGGAAAACTGCAAACATAAGAGCGACGCACTTTTGTTCATATGTAAATTGGATATATGAATCCCGAAAACCGGTATTAAAAATTGTTTCTATTATGGTCTCAGGCTCACTTAAAGAGTTTTTATTAGTACAATTAAGCTGATCTAAAGATAATAGTGAAATTCAATCTCTAAATTAAGGGGGAGTTGAGTCAGCTGAGGTGAGCTGAACTGAGTTTAGGTAAAGTGAGTTTAGATAAGTTAAAGCGAGTTAGGGTGAGTTGAGGTGAAATAACATTAGGCGCTTTAATTGAGTTGAAATGAAATGAGGTGAGTTGGAGTGAGGTGAACTGAGAGAAGTTGATGTGAGTTTCGGTGAGATAAGGCGACTTGAGGCGATTTGAATCTTTGCCTTTATCCCTTTCTTCATCTATATATCAAATTTACCTTAATGCCTTTCAATGCCCAAATACCTTTCTAATCGCAATTTTATTTGCCACCACCAAAATTTGCTAGATTTTTAACCGACTTCATAAAAAGGAGGAGGTTATCAATTCGTCTGAATATTTGTTTATGTATGTTAACGCATAACTTTGGACTGAGTTAACCGATTTCTGCAATTTTTTTTTAAGTGGTCATTGGATCATGAAGAAATTAACGGTAATCTTAAATTTGTATATGATAATTTAAGTCGTTTTTTTTAATTTTTGCTTAAAAATTACTTTTTTTGTTTTTAATTCTAACTCTAATTTTGTGAGAAAAAAATAATAATTATTATATTTTGTCCATTTTTCCTAATAAACATAATCGTGGTACGAAGCTCAATAACAATATTAAAAAATATGATTATATATTACTTTGAGCAGAATAATTTAATTTGTAATGGACGTGTTTACATATCAATGTATGTATATCTATTTTTTATTGAGGCATATTGTAGCGTATCGTTGCTGTATTCGAATCATCTGAATCCCGTAAACCCGAAATATTAAAAAAATACTTTAAATTTATTATCACTTCCAACACATACATACAAGTGCATACTCCTACTCGTATAAGTTACAGTTTTACGCCGCAGCAGCTGCCGTCACACGTAATTTGCTGCGGTAAATACCACCAGAATCCTTGCATCGATTATAAATCAATTTTTCGCGCTCACAACTATCAAAGCTGGTTGCATCATGCGCACACTTAAACACACGCACATACATACATAAATACACAGCCCGCAAAATATTATCCTACATACGCATACAGACATTGCACTCACTTCGTTCCACCCCGCGCCTAAATTGCTTTTGAAACTAGTGCGATGACTTCGGCAGAAGTTTGTTGTTAAATGACACTAACTCCGTTGGAGTAAAGTTGCCACAACTTCTTGCTGCCACATGCAGGATTTACTGTAACATGCTGATAGTTTATTGCATGTCGCCCAAGGCGCTTGGCAAACTAACAGCTTTGCTGCCAAGTTCGCCGCTCCTCTCCCGTTCTGAGTAATCTTTTCGAGCCAACTTTAAAGTTTAAACTGTCGAAGCGACGTTCGATAATAAGGCGCAGATTCAGCCTTGCAAACAAAAACCATAATAAAAAATACATACGTAGTAGAGAATTATGTTTTTCTTGCAGGCAGTGTTAGCAAGGCGTAGAAGAAAATCGCAAAATTATTCGCACCAGGTGGGTTTTATTGATTTATAGCACTGGCCACTTATTGCAAGCGCAAGAGGGAGCAGAAAAGTGAGGGAAAAAGTTGCAGAGCAAAAGAAAATTGTTGTCACAAAAACAAAAAAAAACAATATCGTGTAAAGTAGTTGCACATGTCGAGACGCTGTGCAAAGATGAACTTGTCTGCGGTAAACGGCAAAGAACAATTTGCCAAAGCAAAAGGGTTAAAACAAAGTCAAACCCACGTTTGTTGATTACCTCCTCTAAAACAAGCAGCAGCAGCAGCAGCAGTAGGCAAGTAAGTAAAGAAAGCTCGCTACGCACATACATACATAAGTACTACGTATGTATATTTGTAGTGTAAAATATTTGCAAGAATCTTAAAACAAAGCAATCGCTGGCTGACAAGAGGCAGGCTGCAGTCGACGCACAGGCTCCAAAGGAAAACCACATCCGTTGCGGCATCCGTTCGGCCCGTCAGCAGCTCTGTCATCATCAGCAACTTGTGGCAGCTTGATTGGCATAGTGTTGCAGATTTCTTGAAGTTTTTAGCTCTCTTTTTTTTTTTTTTTAAATATTTAGTTTCTTCTTGTTGCAGCACTTTTTTGCTGGCAAATTAAATTCGTATGCAGAGGCGTTTGGCTTGTCAATCAACAAATGAACTCAAACTATCAAATGTGTGTGTTGCTTCTTTTGTTAAAATAAAATATAAAGACGTAAAATAAACACACAAAAATAGTTAAATGAGCTTTGTTTGCGCAAAGAAAACTGACTAACTAGAAAAGCTTTTTGCTTGACTTTCTGTGTACCGAATGCACACTTTTCATATGCAAATGCAAGCGGTGGACTTACTTAGTTGTGTGCTGCCGAATAGAAAACAGTTTAACGGCGCATAAGTACAATGGACTTAAGTTTTTTAGGAATTCTAATGTTTCTACAACAATTGTAATAAGTTAGATCCAACAAAATTTTGCTTTGGCATTCTCAGAGAAAGTATTTTTCAAGACAAAAAGAAAGGCAGAATCGGTTATTAAATTATCTCGGGCCGTTTTCTCATGTAGGTTTTAAAATTTCTCTGCCCTTTATTAATTTTTTTTTTCTGGGGAAAAATGTGTTTGATGGGCAGATAAAGTTTGCTTTAGAAAACGGTATTTAGGGCCGATTTCTCAAGTAACCTGTAATTTTAAAGCTGGTTTTATATTTAAAGGTTGCATTAAAATTTACGGTCGTGACTAAAGTAAAGCATTTTATTATCGGTTTTAAATTGATTTACAGCCAAGAAACATACATACGTCAAAACCCGATAATAGAAATGCTTAACTTTAGACATAGCTTTTTTTTTAATCCAACCTTTAAATATAAAGTGAGCCGTAAAGTTAAAGTTTACTTCAGAAAACGGCCCTTAGTCGACTAACCATTATACGTCATTGAAGCATTTATACGATGACGAAAAATGATTGCATTTGTTATTGGGCAGCAAATCCTCTATAAATCGGCAAACAGAATAATCTATTAAACAAATAGTTGACCTTTACAAGACCTCTAGAAGTTTGTCTCTAAGAAACTTGTACGCTTCTGCTAAATAAGCATTTTCTGGGCTGTTCAGCCGGCTATCATCGGTCATAATTGGGTGCAACAACCCTGAATTTTTGAAGCATACAAAGCATTGCAACTAAATTTAACACTATAGAACGTGTACACATTTTCAGTAACCACCTTTAGCCCATACAAATCGCCAGGACTTGATGGGATCTACCCTTGTCTCATTCAGCAGGAATTCATCATATATGTAGCTCTAGTCCTCATAAAGAGGCTAAGGTCGTATTCATACCGAAGGTAGGCAAACCCAAATTTCTATCGTTTCTGAAGCTACAATTAGACCCCTGATAGTCTTACCCTGATCTAAATATAATTCTACAATGATTTTTCTACATACAAAGTTTGAGGGCTTGTTAAAACATATTCTTTTTTTTTCAAGCCAGTCTTAAAACGTTTTCTGTCATTACTTGTGCTACTTTATTCATATAATTTTAGACAGCTCCAATGTACGTGCAAAAGACTTTAGAATACCAAAAAATCAAAGAACAGCTTCAATACATTCAACGATAGCACTTCCAGTATTCCCAAGTAAATTAAGTATTTCCTAAGATATCTAAGCTTTAAATCTTCGTACACACGTACATAAATAACTAAGTAAATATCTAGGTATGAAGGTATGAGAACAAACGTGCTACCGTAGCCTCTAGTTGTTTTCTAACCTAAACGCTTATCGATTTGATTAGCATTTTTTCACAATCATGTCACTATTGGCATCTGCCGGTTTTACGTGTACAAAAACATACGAACAACGTGTGATTTTATAGTAACAAATAAAAGAAAAGCAAATAACTTATATCAATATATGTACACTAGGGTGGTACTTAAATGTAGGAAAAACATTTTTACATCGGATTTTCTAAGCCTCAACCCCTGCGTGGATGATACTATAATCAAGATATCACATATAAATTTTGACCCCGATAGAAGTCGGTTAAGGCGTCTCGCACAGGGGTCAAAGTTCAGATTACCCTATGAAGGCGTCATAACCGACTCTAATCGGTACCAAAATTTATATGTGATATCCTCGACTTTAGTAGTAGCGATTTGGGTATTAAATGGAAAAAAAATTAATTTTAATTTTTTTGAGTCCATAGAGGCATATGGCCTTTGACCCCTTTGCGACACGCCTTAACCGACTCAAGTCAGGACCAAAATTTATATGTGACATCTTTGAATATGGTAGTAGCGATTTTGGTATTAGATAAAAAAATAACAATTTAAATTTTTTGAGTGTCTAAGGAGGAATCTGTACTTCGCCCCCCCGTCCCCTTCCGTCTCCAATCCGGACCAAAATGTATATGTGATATATGTGACCGTGGCATTACCCATTGAGGGGTAAAAAGTTCCTCATTTGATTTTCTTAAGGACCAACCTAATATACACACATTTATAAAACGCACTCTTGTTCAGGTACATATCTTTGAGGTTATCATACCTACATACGTACGTGTAAAGTGTGTATGCAGTTTGCTGCCACCGTCAATTCACATCCCAGCATTCTTTTTCTATCACACCAAGAACCGATGAAATGTGTGTATTGAAATTGTTGTATTCTCACAAAACATATAAATAAATAAAGGCAGCAGAGAGATAGATAATTGTTTTGCTGTGTCTTATCGCTGAAATCTTGCCATGCTGCAAAGTGTGGTCGGTCGTGAGTAAGGCAGGAGCAGCATAAGTTGGAACAACAGCAACTGTTATGGTTTTTTTTTTTTTTTTTTTGTGCAGAGGAAAGTAGTCATCATGACGTGGAAAACTGGTTTGAATGCTTTGAAACAGGTGAGAATTGTTGAAGATATGTACATACATATGTTATGTTAGCAACAAGTTGGAAGGAATTTTTTCATTAACGGTAATACATAAGCAAAGGTACTAGGATTCCTGAAAAAGTGGTTGTTTTTCCTACGGAGGCTAAGAAACTTATCTGTTCTGTGACCTGGCCGAATAGTTTTGGGCTCGACTGGGGGTCATTCGTGAGCGAGGACTGCGTTGAAAATACATGTTGCTATAAAGCGTCTCTCAGATATGTACACTTGACCAATTAATTTTTGTTTTACTAAGTTCAATATTCAATATATCGTTTTTCCTACGATTGAGAAATCCGTCTGCCCCGTTTACGAAACCAATAATTCTTAGGCCGAGGCCACGCAATGAACGGCAAAGCGGCGTGCGGCTGAGCGGCTTAAAATTTAAAGACATGAAATACTACTGAAGTGGCCACGCACTGAACGTCATTTCTGAGCTTTGATTACTTTCCCAGATAATCCTTGAAAGTTCGAAACCCAGGCGAAGAGGGCTTGCCTAAGGTCGAGGCAAAGCGGCGAGCGGATGAGCGGCGCCATACAGACATGCCAGCACATCTTGACGGCACTACAGCAAAATGCTAAGTAAAAGAAACCTATTTTCGCGATTTCGGAAACTCCTAATTGATTTTAGACCCCTGAATTTTTGCCTATAGTCGAAAAAAATTTACCCGCCCTAATGTACATACATATTTCATAAAAGATATACATCATCTCTTCAACCATAAATTGATCACGTCCAACCACCACTTGCCCTAACACGTACAAATATGCCTTGCGGTCTCTGTTATTGAAGCGCCGAAACAATGATAAAGAATACAAGTGTCTATCGGTACACCCAAAAAAACAAAAAATCAAACATTAACACAAGAAACACAACAGGATCTTCGGCTATTCAATAAATGTAGCTTCTTTTTTTTGCGCGCTCTGTTCTTATCCCTTCCCATTTGTCCACATTTCAGCCATATTATGCGTGATTACCAGCGACGACTCGATGGGCCTACTCTTCACTTTAAGTGCATTGCTTTATTCCAGTTCTTTCTGGGCAGACACACTTATTGAAAAGTCGCATCGAACAAGATAAATAGTCAAGTGGCTGTTATGTTTTTACGTACCTTCCTTCGCATTTACATAGTTGTTGCATTGCATTTGGGGACGAATTATTCAATGTTTTGTAAGAAGATATCATGAAGCGAACAAGTGTAGCAACAGGTCGAAATGTGTGTACATACATAGATATAGAAGAATATTGTAGAGAGCAACAACAATGCAACGAAAATCCACAACATAACACACACATTGATCAGTTAAAAGGCTAAGAGTTCCAATAAGCCTTTAGGGCAACTAGTCAACGGCACATGGAGAAGATCATGAGGATGCCGCTCCCGTTGGTGATGGATGCTGAAAGAGATAATGCTGCTGCAACGCTTACATATGTACGTATGTATGTATGAGTGTGTGCCGAGGTTAGTAACTACATACAATAGCGGCAAGCAAAAACCAGTCAGTCGAGAATATCTGGAATAATTTTAGCGTGTAGGCAAGAAAGATTCTGATTCTTGTTTTCTTCTCTTTGCTTCTCGTTGTCTCAACGTCTGCAAGTGTCCTGAGCACGCACAGTGGGGTGCCGTGGCCAGTTACAAGTTGCAAGTCGCCAATTGGCAAACGCATGGACAGGTGCAACTTCTTGCAGACGCTGAGATTGTTGTTACGAGTATTAGTAGTTAGAAGTTGTTGTGTGGATTCTTGTAAACTATTTTTGTGTTTGTACAAGTTGGAAGTATGCATACCCTGCAGAAAAAAAATTATCAATTGATCAAAAAAAAACTCACTTGTAGTTAGCTTTTTTGCGAGATTTCTATAAAATATATAACTTGTAGTTAGCTACAAAAAGCTAACTTGGAACTAGTTGACAAGTAATGCAAGAGTAATGCAGGAGATTGTTTTCTTTAAACGCGCTTCTATTTAAATATCCTGCGCTTCTCAAATACCTTTTCGAGTTGAGGACAAATAAAATTAAGATCGAAATTTCACATTATCATTTTGAAGTTATGTCTGACGGAGTAGAATATGTAAACAGATATGAAAATAATAATAATAACAAAAATATTTTGTTTCTCCGATTGATATTTTTTGTTCAAAAGTGGTTAGCTAAAAGTTAGTTAAATCGAATGCACCCTTGACTACATCTTATGAACCACCCTAGACTATTTCGCGGCCATCACCATAGAAATAAAGTTAGCTTTCGTCAAAGAAAATATACAGATAATAATGACTTTTAGCTCCCTCCTAATCAACCTGAAGTTAGCTTATAGTTGGATACATTTCCTGCAGGGGATGTATATAAGAGTATGTACATATTTGAATAAAGCCGTATTCGCAATACATATTATTGAGCTGTTGCAACACAAACGCTACGAGGGAATTGCATTACTGGAATTGAATGCAAAAAAGTGTACCTTAGTGGTAAAATTGTTTCTTTCTTTTTATCTTCACTTTTATAAAATTTTATTAAATATTTAGAAAAATGTTAAAAAGCAAGTAGTAGACATACACGCATATGTAAATAGTGAAAAGGTTTAAGAAAAAATAGCGCGATTTTGTATTACAAATTTTCACCGGCGATGCTTTTTTTAAAAAATCAGTACTTCGATAAATAATGAAAAATTTTAATAAAATATCGCGCGATTTTTTGTTTACAAATTTTCGCCTGTGTCGCTTTCTTTTATAAAAATCAATACTCCGAAAAAATGGGCACAGATGTTGGTGCTGCCAGAAGATGAAAATAGTAAAAAAGAAGGTCGCGAAGTATTGATTTTATTAAACAATTTGAATTATTTATCGAATTATCGATTTTTATAAAAAAAGCGCCGCAGGCGCGATTTCTTATAAAAAATTATCATTATTTATCGAAGTATTAATTTTTATATAAAAAAAGCACCGCAGTCAAAAATTTTTAATAAAAAATCGCGCTATTGTTTATTACAAATTTTCGCCTGCGGTGCTTTTTTTATATAAAAATTATTACTTCGATAAATAATGAAAATTTTTAATTAAAAATAGCGCGATTTTTTATGGCAAATTTTCGTCTGCGGCGCTTTTTTTTTATAAAAATCGATAATTCGAATAAATTATTCGAATTGTTTAATAAAATCAATACTTCGCGACCTTCTTTTATACTATTTTCATCGTCTGGCAGCACCAAAATCTGTGTTCATTTCCAACACTTGCATGTAATCAATGAAATTTGCATGGTGAATTGTGCAACTTTAACAGTTAATAATATTTTAATTGGAAGCCTTGAAAATAATTTATTTCTGAACTACGCGTAGGAGGGCTGCCATCTGTTTAAAAAGCTTGCCTCCTTAATGCCAGTTAGATGCCTCTGATGGAGAACTCTGCACAAGATCCTTCCATTCATGTAAAAGTTCATCCCTCACCTCCTCTCCAACCACAATTCATTACTAGAGAATCAATATATTTACTTTACATTTTCTAAAAATTGTGGGGATTTTTTTGATTCGCTTCAAAAAATACTGCAGCTTCATTATGTAATGTGCTACAACTTTTTTTATAAATGCTAGATTTTAAACATTTATGCACGTCCATCTACTAAAAGAAAAATTAAACACTCACACTTTAATTAAAAGTAAATCTCATTCACGCCACAACAAAAGAAAACAAAGCAAAAAATTTTAAGTAGATGCAAATCACAGCCCACACACATAAATTGATTATTTAGTTTTCAATATTCGATATTTAATTTTTTTTTGCTTTAAACGTTATAGGTTTTGCTTTTTTTGGCAATATCCAGTAGGGCGACAAATGGCTAAAAAAAAGCCGCTTTGGAATGTGCCTATACAGCTTTTGTTATTGTTTTTTTCCACCAAAATTTCTTGCACGACTGCTAGTTTACTGATTTATCGCCAAACGGCAAGTAATGAAGTTGTTAACAAGACGACAGCTTCTTGGCCAGCTGCCTAGCACTGCCCAAATCCATACTACTGCCAGCCAATCGTCAATAAATATGGAACTGCGAGAGCCGACTATTTGCTGTTTGACTGACTGGTGGCTCATAATTTTCGATGTTTATTTATTGATTTTTTTTTTAATTGCCTTTAAGGCGTCAGTCAGTCCAAAATAATGTTATGTGTTACAACCAAATTTGGCAAAAATTAATCTAAATTTATTTTGTAAAAATTAACAAAACATAGGCAACATATTTCTTTTGATAAAATTGTTTGCTTCTCTATTCAGTGGCATAATAAAATGTGAATTTTAATTTTACTTCTTAAAAATTTACTTTGTTGCAGCTACCAAAAAAGGTGGGCTGTGTGTCTTTGGCTTGGCGCGTTTGTAAAGATTTTATGCTTTGTTGGTAGTTCAATGTTTTCTTTTTTTTCCTTTGTGTGAAGAAATCATTGTTGATTGCTTTCGTGCACACATATCTATAAACTTATGTGCATAAGTACACAATACTTAGTTGAAAAAAATATAATAATATGACACACTTGATTTAGGCATTTTTTTATTTTACTAATTTTTCTTTTATTATGTCGCTAATGTTGTTGGCTTTGTTGTTATTGTATGTAATAACTTTTTATTATTATTGTTTTTTTTTTCTTTTTTTTCACAGTGCATGTTCATGGTTGTTAAGTGAGCGCATAAACTCGCTGCATACATTTTTATAAGAGGCTTTCAAGTTAAAGCTCTCTGTGCCTCTATGTCAGTGCGTCTCAAGTCAACCAAAGCCTAGTGTTTTGGCCAAGTTATCGTCCAACAAGGTATTTTATTTTTCCTTTCTTTTTGTTTAAACTTTATGTTATTGTCAAATAGCAAAATTTTATTTTGTCTTAAGGCGTGTGTGGGCGCCAAATTGTTAATGTTAGTGCCAAGAATGTGGCCGATGATGTGCCAGCGAACCAGTTAGTTGTCGAAACCACCTTAATTTATTAGAAACTTACTCAATGAACAAACGTATGCATAATTATGTGTGTTGTTTATGTTTTTAGCAAGCCTTTATTGTGCTTGGTTTTGTGAATACGGGCGTCTTATATGTATATGTATGTTAATAGGTTTAAACAAAACTTGTGAAGAAATAAAAAAACGAGACTATTGTGAAAAAATTTAATCGAACGCTTTATAAAAAGGGTGGGGCCAAAAATGCATAACAATAGCTATCGCCTTCGCCTCTGAAAGATATGGCAGAAAAAATATGATTTTAAATGTCTTGTCTACCTGAATGCATAAATAAGTAAGTGAAGATTACTCTTGCGCTTCCCTCATCTTAAATTCAGTTAAAGTTTTAGATGCGTAGTTAGCTGTTTGTAACATTTGATTGATTATTACCCAGACGTGGAAAGTGGAATATGTTGATAACGTCAGAATACATTAGATTCAACTTTTAAAGATGTTATACATATGTACATATGTATTTGGTAGTGAGCCTATATGGATTTTACGACAGCAAACTCAAAGTAAGAAAGCTGTAGAGAAAATAACGAAATATGGGAAATTCCACTGATGAATCACCACAAATTGAAGCTGTTACCGAAATAAATGTACAAATTTGAATGCCAATATTTACCGTTGTTTCTAGGACAGACACCGAATCGGTCACTTACAGAAATATATTTGTCGATAGGTTTGGAATTTTATCTTTGAAATGCCACACTTTTCTTTGAAATCGCTTCATTAGTTCTCGTGCAATAAGCGTTTTCGTGAAGCTCTAAAAATTACAACCACAACATTTCAGCATAGCCTCCATATCGTAAGGTAAGACGTATTCTACGTCAAAAGTAGTAATACTCGATTCGATAACGATAGGTGACTCTCCAACGAATTCGCCGATCTATGGTCGCGAAGTATCGTCTCGATAGTTCGGTCAGAGAAGACGCGCTCGTCTTGAATTCGAGACGAATTCGTTGTGTTTATTGGGTATGTATGTATGTAAGTACGTATGTGCGTTCGCCATGTCCACAACAGGCACTTAATCACGGTGAGAATGACGGCCAAAAGGGGCTTGCCTACCGCCAAATAACCAGAGAAATCTCAATAAATGAGGCACAGCTGCAAGGACTATTATTAAAAAGCGTGAACCCTCGAACAAATGTTTAGACTCATACATATGTATATACATATGTATGTACATAAGAATACAGATTTATGCAAGTGCTTGCCGGCATTGAGTTAATGAAATGCAGAAAGAAAGTGGGGGATAATAAAGAAGTCAGGCTTATATATCTGTATGAACATACATACATACATACATACATATGGCTGTGTATAAATGCTTTCTAGATGTACATATGTATGAGTCAGCCTATATGTGCCACTTCGCATCGGCTTATATAAGTTGACTTGCGTGACTGTGAAACAGAGACCACAGCAGGATAAACCAACTAAGCCAAGGCATTAACAAAAGCATCGGCGGCGTAAGCAGCAGTTAAGCACAGCCGTTCGCTCGCCAATCGTTGTGTAAAAGCAATATAAAAACACTGCTTTAACAGGACCCTTTAATTAAGGTTTCGCCGTTACTAAGAATGCCAGCAATGACAAAAGGGAGCAACTGCGATACATCGACCTTTCGAAAATTCGGCATTTGACTATAATTTGTAAGCCAATCAAATAAAGCAGCCAGTTATTTCTGCCGCCTGCTTGCGAGCAGAAGCTGTCATCAAAGGGTTGGGGTGCGCCATCAGCACAAAATTGCTGGCTAAAAGAATCGGCGTCGGCGGTGGCGGTGGCGGTGGCTGTGGCTGTGGCTTCAATCTGACGATCGCGCTGATCACGCGCTTAAATCTCTTTTAGTCGTTACGCTTTATGATGATTTTCTCCCCTGACACAGATGAGAATATTTAATGTGCTCGAACGGGGGATTACAAAAACGACGTAAAGCAGCAAGGAGATGCAAACTAAAAAAAAAAAACACAACTATCAGCTATAAAATGCGCATTTGGAAAAATACTCAGGTGTTCGATTTTGCTGATTGAAAGGCAAAATGTACCAGCAGGTTTCGCTTTGCATCAATTTGCAATGCTTGAAGTGAGGCCGTTGGAAGCGTAGTTTTTTGTTTCATTAACTTAACTTCTTGATTTTCATTTTTCACCTCTGTCTGCTTACGTTCAGTGCTTGTCGCACTTGCTTGTCGTTATGTAGAGAAAAATCCGTTAAAGAGGAAAGTAAACAAATTAATGTGCAGGTAGACTAAGGAGATGAATACGAAATAATTAAGAATCAAAAAAAAAAAAGATCTCAACGTTGTAAAGGAAACGGCCTACTTGATTACCAGTAACGAGTTAACAAGCCGCCACAAAGGTGTACAAAGAAGTATACATACATAAGTATGTAAGTATGTATGTATGAAGACACCAGCGTTGGACTCACATGCATACCCGTAAAAGTATCCACTCTACTCAACTCACTACTAGTCGGCTCTAAAACGCTAATACGGTGACAATCAGTTGAAGAGGAAGTGATCGGCTGCAGCCCACAAAAAAAAAGTGGCAAACAGGAAGGCAACAACAACAAATCGTTAAATTATGATAATGAGCAATGTTTTAATTTAGTGAGCCACAGCGCCACCGAGATATACAAATACTAAGCCTAGTCACTCTTACGTACATATTAGGGTGGTCCTTAAAAATATCAAGATCTAAATTTTGTATGCGACATCCCATTTATTTTATTCTACGTACAAAATAGAGATATGAGCAAATCTCACGAGTTGTTTTTTAGTCACGCCATCCTCTCGGCATGAAAAAAATAACTAAAACATATTTCAAGCAATGGAGTTCCAGAAATAAGTGCAATAAAAAATAAATCAAGTTTTTAAACTCTTTTAGCCATAAAACGTTTGCTTAGGCGAAAAAGTACCGAAATTACTAATTTTTTCATTGTTACTCGAAAACATCATAGTTGTTTTTTTTCAATTACTTTGGGAAGTTTTAAGATAGAATTTTCATATTTAAGCCAAGGAAAGTTAGCACCAAATACAACATATTAGTGAAGGTACAAACGTGTGCCACCAAATAAAAAAAAAATGACAGCATGCAGAATATCTGTCGCAGCTATTTTGTAATTTTTGAAATTAAATGATTTTTTTCATTTTAAAAATTAAGGTTACTGCAAAATTTTAATGTAGACAACATTAAAGAGATCGCAAGATTTCTAGCTAAAAATCAGCCTCGTTTCAATCGTTTTTTAATTTTCTTTCCAAAGAAGTATTCATTGAAGTATTGATCGAACATGTCAGTTTAACAAAAAAAATGCATGCCGCAAAAAGTTATTACATATCTGTGAACTAGATAGAGTTATTTGGAAAAATTAAAAAAAAAGAAATGTGTTCTTATTTCAACAAACTTAAACAATGGCAATCTGGGGAGCTTAATATTAAATGATTAATTCATTCGGCAATGACTCTGAACTTAATATGTAAAATTTAGCAAAATTTGAATTTTAATACTCTTAAGAACCAGCCTAATATGAAATGAAACGAAATATATACATATGTATTTGCATATGCACATATTTAAGTCGACATACGCTGCCTCTTCTGGGCTTCCTTTTCCTTTTATGTATTTTCCCTAATTCCCTCTTTACTCAGGGTAACATTGGTGTTGTTCTTTCCCGGCCACCACAAAAGACTTCAGATAAGAAATAACGCCACCTTAGACATTGAAAAATTTCCATCTTTTAATTATTGTTTAGTGTCATTACTTGCCGCATTAAATGCATATGTATGTGAATACACATAGTACATAATTATTTACATATGAGTACATCTATAAATCTAAGCAAATTGCTGCTGGAACTGCAGGAACCTTATATTTACTAACGTACATGAAAAATCACTATCTGCTTTGGTGGCTGCTTCAAAATACACATACATTCATATTCTTAGTATTTAGACAAATATTGACAGTTACTCATTATGTTATGGAACAAAATTTGTCGTCGTGCCCACATACTAAGTACAACAACTTAAGCACATGTGGGTGATCTTTAAGCTGCTTTCGTTCTATTCATTCATTCTATTTAGTACCAGGGATACTTATGTATTATTAGCTAACATACATATGTACATACATATCTTTTGACGATGAATAGGCTTAAAATGTAGTAAATACTTACATACTCCAGGGAGAGAAGTAATTAAATTTGTGTAACAGGGAAGTGGGTGTACTTTATTAATATGGAAATTTTTAATTTCGTAGCAAAATCACTTAAATCGGATATTGACCTCGTAGAGATTTTAGATAGCTGAAAATTACTAGGAGTCAAACCTGTTGGGATTAGCTAGTTCAATGTACTCTTATGGTGAGTGTGTGGAAAGCTTTCGCTGATTGGTTTGTCTACTATATGAATAAACATGTAATGCGTGGAATGTATGTAAATATGCCTGCCTGTTTCTCTTTGGTTAATCTTGAAAGCATCCTTATATAGCCGTCTAGGTCTCAGGGTAGTAAATCGGTACTAATGCCTTCATAGTTTCTATGGATAGGCAACCCGTTAGCTTTAAGACCGTTCTAAGAAGAGGCTAGTTGGCGATTGGTAGATCTTTTAATTTTTTTGTTAGGCGCGGCATTAATAATAAGACTTTATACCAGGCCTTAGGGTGCATTTAAAATGTCAACTTGGAGTTTAGAGATCTGTTTTTAATGTGCTTTTTGTTTAAATAGCAGCTTTGATAAAAGTTTCAAGTTATTAATGCCTCTCTCTCACTCAAGGTGATAACTTAACCAAAAATTATTCCCAAGCAATCTCAACTTCGAGGTGGCTTTGTAGACAAAACCTTATTGTCAAAGAATCAGAAAAATGTCAGTTCCATATCAGTGCCGTGTCAGTTCAGTATCAGTGCCAATCAGTGTCGATCAGTGATACCGTCCTTTGCTTTCAGCAAAATAGCTTTTTTTTACTAAAGAAGAAAAGGCAATTATTGCCATAGTTCTACACGAGGAAGAGGAAGAAAATCAAATAAAAAAGCAAAAATGGGTTCACAAGGGTAGGATAAAGAGAAAAATTTAATTATTCCATATATTATATCTAATAGGATTATTAAACCCGGTATCCATATACTTTTTGTGAAACAAATTGTATAATTGTGGGTAATTCAGTACCAACTTGATAAATTTTTCCTCCATATCAAGCAAACTTGCAACAGAATACATACATAATAGGGGTATTCTCGAAGTCTTGCACGAAGCGCGAATTGCACGAAATGCAAAAATACTATTCCTAATTTTGAAGAGTACGAGAGCACCCCATTGCAAAGTGGTAGCATACATGGGTAGCAAGCAGCGAAATTATGTATCAAATACAATAACAAGAGACAGCAAAAAAAGTATGAAGTGAGCGAGATGAGAGGAATGAGAGAAATATGTAGCAATTCCAACAACAAAACAACTAGCACAGGGTCGCATTTTTCTTGCTATGCAATTTGGCAAAATATATACATGAGGGCTATTCATGATTCGGTGCATAAGAGCTGAAAAATTTATGCAATTGCAGAAATATGCCATGGATTGTGAGCGACCTTTATTAAACTGTCATGGCAAAGCTTTTGCAAAACAATTTTTGTGCATCAGCTTTGGTTTTGTGTATGAATGCAATGCATAGCATTTTTATGCTATGGATTTTCGGTATTGCAAATCTGCCAAGCCATGACAAATGCAAATGCGTGTATTTTGTTTGTGTATTGCAAATAATTTGCAATACAAATTTGCAATGCAATGATGCTAGGCCATTTGCACCGGATCGCGAATAGCCCTATTGTTTATGAATGCAATGCATAGCATTTTTATGCTATGGATTTTCGGTATTGCAAATTTGCCAAGCCATGGCGAATGCAAATGCGTGTATTTTGTTTGTGTTTTGCAAATAATTTGCAATACAAATTTGCAATGCAATGATGCTAGGCCATTTGCACCGAATCGCGAATAGCCCTATGGTTTCGACGTTGCATATTTTGCAGCGATAGGAAACATTGTTCCCCATGTATTTTGTTGTTGTGTTTGCAAGTTACGCAATCCATGCAATCCGTGCTACGTGCAATGGCTTTGAGAGATTTGGAGAATACCCGTAATGTTAGCTCGCCGGATCGGCAACTGAAGTAGCACTGACAATAAAAAAAAAAAACGGCAGTGTGCCAGATGTGTCTGAACAACTCCTTTTGAGACCGAGGCAACGATATTTTATTTTTCACCAACATTGATACGGAATTGATACGCCACTGATGTGTGTCGGTAGGCCCTAATGCAAACTGAGTATGACCAAACCCTTTCAAAATCTTTTTGAAGTGAAACTTCTTTAGCGACGGAAATTGCATACGAAAATATTTTTATTTTAACATGCTAATAAAAGGTTAAAGAATAAGATTTATATAAAGACCAATAAAAAAGTGAAAGTAAAGTAAATATAAAACTAAAAATAAAGATAAATATTGAGAAAAAGATGAAAATGAGGATACGGACAAAAGTAAAGATGAAGATAGAGGAAGAGCGATTAATATAAGGATAATGAGATTTTTGGGAATCTCAGGATTCTCGGAAATATTTCGAGATTTTCGGGGCCATTTCGGAATTTTCGTTATATATATCGATCTTGTTATCGATATTGTTTTTGTCATCGATATATTTATAGATATTTTTATCGATGTAATAATGGATATTTTTATTGATATTTTTATATACACAAAAATGATATTGTTATTAATACATTTATGAACATATTTATCGATACGTTTGCCGATATTTTAATCGATATAATAATCGATTTTTTATCGATATTTTAATCGAAATTGTTATCGATATTTGTTAGATTTTATTATCGATTTTCTTATCGACATTTTCATTAATTTTATTATCGATATTTTTATCGATATTAGAACGAAAAGGGTAGAGTTAGGGATACATATAGAAAAAAGATAAAGTATAACCTTAAGCTTATAAGATTATATTAACTAGAATGTCGTTTTTTTCACAAATTTGAACCAATGAAATGCATACATATGCACTTACATATGCACTTACATATGTATGTACATATGTATGTATATTGGTTATAAGACAAACTAGATATGTAACATAAGTTTCACTTCATTGGTGTGGCCCTTACTTTTTTTTTTTTGAATTTCTAACCTATAAACAGGAAGAAGCTCTAATAATTTTCTCAAGATAAGTAATAAACCGACAGCAATTCTTCATACCAATGTAGCAAAATAATGCAAACAGTTTTATTTTTATTATACGCATACATATGTACATAGGTTGTCAGAAGGCAATGTTTAATTTCCTAGTATATTTCTTTGGCGAAAAGTCGTTCCACTGAAATCATCTGCCATTTGGAAATAGCGTACAGCCATACCACCGAAAATCGTGGGAAAGTGGAGTGGAGCGGTAAACAGTGTTTGTCCAAGTAAATATTCATACATTGTTAACATTTTCTCGATTTTACATACATTATGTAAATTTCGGTTAGGCTTGTGCTTGAAACCTAATAAAAGCACAATAAAAATCTATAATAAAACTCAATGGAAGGGCAATAAAAGTGACGGAGCCAAAGGCCAATAGATGAAAAAACTAAGGAAAGCAAGCAGCATGACAATATGACATCAATGACATGGCACGAATGATTACTCGTAGTAGCGAAAGCTATGAAGATAGCAACGGAGTCAACGTAGACGATTGGGGCTGTAAATATCAGCAGCACGCTGCGGCTTATCACATTTTGACATTTAATCAGCAATAAGCTGATGCCAAGGACGTACAGTGTGATGGCGCAAAACAAGCCAGTTATGGAAGGGTAAGTGGCAGCGCGTTTAGCGTTTCGACTGCTGCTGAAGGCGCATTGTCAATGGAAGAGGGGGACGGCGCCTAACAGGCTAAAAGCAATATTCCTTCGCCTACGCCATGGGCAGCAAGCAATCAGGCAGCTAGAAACTAGGCAGACTGCATGGCCGCCAATCCTGACGCCATTTTATGAGCTAAACGCCTATTTATGTGCTTGTTTGTAAAGTAGTTCTACAATTGAATTCGTCACAGCATGTGGCGCCAACGATTTGCAATTGAATCTTTTTTATGGTTTTTGTAGGATTGTTGGTGTCAACAGCAAAAAGATGAAAGCTTGTAGCAGTTAGGGAGTTGAAGATAATATATTGTATTTCTAGTTATGTATCTATATATATGTAGATATTTTCTGCCAGCGAAATGAGATTAGTTTCGAAATTACTGCCAAATAAAATCAATTTCATAGTGACCTCCATGAGAAAACCCACTAAAAATAAGTGTGTCAATGGATTTTCTGATTGGATAAGTTTAAAGTATATTTACTGCCGGTTTTAATAGCAACTTAAGTGGAAAAGTATGGTTGCCCCTTGTCAGTTTTCATATTAAATTAAAACCAATATAATAATTTTGGATTTAAAGTATAAGCAAAACCAAGTCGCTGAGCGCAATTCGTCGGAGAGAGTTATGACGTAGCAACATTTCGCCCAGCTAAACATAACCGAAACGAAATTGGCATCAGCTCAATGACAAATAAAAAATACAAAAGCGAAACCAAGGGGAATTTATACAAGGTGGTGTTACTGGCGAATTTAGATTTTCGCCGCGGTACCTCTTAATGTCAAACTGATGTGTTTGTTGTATACAAGGCGAATAAATATTACAACAAACAAATCATTTTGACACTAACAAGTACCGCGGCGAAAATCTAAATTCGCCAGTAACACCACCTTGTATAAATTCGCCTTGGGCGAAACCACGAATCTCCAAATTTTTGTTTTCTTCTTCTTCCAGGAGAATCAAAGCTATTTTTTCACTGACAGCTGATTTTGTGAGCGGCTAAATTTAAAACGAATCTATTTTCGCCGAATTTCGTCAGACGAACATCGGTGTCGCTTTGGTTGTGCTCAATCTCATATACGGTGTTGTATACGTGTTTTATTTTTGACAGCGAACTTTCTTCCGACGAAGTTCGCTCGGCGAAATGTATACAAAGCATAAAAGAGTTTTGCCCGCGGGAAGGGCCGATATAAAACTATACATAAGTTGGCTTCTTCATAAGCGCGAGTGTAGACCAGCGTTGGCCATAGAGAGCTTTTACTCTGCACGCGCCTAAACAAAATGTATAGAAAGCTTTAAAGAGCTTTGCCCGCGGGCCCCATCACCAGTGTAGACCTTTTGAGTTTTCTATACATTTAACATTGGCTGACAGTGAATAAAAGTTCTCTCTGGCCAACGCTGTTTTAAAGTAGCCATGATTAAAGCACATCCCGCAGGAGAAGCGTTTTAAAAGCTTTCTATGGAGTATGACGCTTACGTGCGGAGCCTTTAAAGATTCCTATACTATTTGTATGGGCTTACATACACCGGATAAAAGCTCTATGTGCCCATTTTTTTATATGGACGATCATAAAGTAAAAGTTCAGTTGGACACTTCACAGAATCCCACTGAAATGATGTATAATAAAAAACTCGATAGAGGTTTTTTACACGCAACCTCTGCGAAGATCAAAAATCCTGACGATGATTTTCTGCGCGCGCGATTTTGATCCACCTAAATCATCAATTGCATTAATGCACTCGTCCATGGAGCAAATTCGGAGTGTTGGCAATTCCAATATAACATTGAATTTCGAAAAGCTTCGAGCAAGCGTGTCAGCATTGAAATTGTTGAATACTTTTGTGGGGTTAGCGTCTCCTGTAGGTACGGAAAGAAGCCCAAACTCCTTTACCTGTGAAATTTTTTGCTTTCTCGTAATTAGTTAATGAAGTCTGAAGACAAGCAGCGCGGAGAAGAAATTAATGTGTGTAAAAAGGATTTTTGAAAATTTTGTTTTTAATCCTTAAAAAATTAAATACAAAAACATACAAATATAAAATACAACTTCTTCCTAAAAGGCGAAGTTGCAAAAATATCTTCAATTTTGAAACTAAATCTAAAAATTCAACAATAAAGAAAAGCAAAAAAAATTAAATACGATCCTAAAAATGAAATCAAAAAATATATATTTCTTTTTAAAACAACAAGTAATTTTTAAGCAAACAAAAAAAAAAAACAAAACCGACTTCAATTCTCGTATAAAATTGTAATACTCGTATAAAGATTTAAGATTATCGTTGATTTCTTCATGATCCAATGATCGGGTTTAAACCAAATTTGAGACAACACCTTTCCTTTAAAGAAAGAATTATAGAAATCAGTTAACGCGGACCAAAGTTATGCGGTAACATACATAAAAAATAAAGCTAAAAATATTCCGACGAATTGATAATCTTCTCGTTTTTGTAATGTTGGTAAATAAAATCTAAAAACTAAAAGAAAATAAAAACAAATTAAATTAAAAAAATAATAAAACATAAGTTTCTGAAAATTAAATTAAAAAATATCTTTCTTTTATAAAACTATAAATTTTAAGAAAATTCAACTAAAAAAGATTTTTTTTTTCAAAAACGAACAAATAAAATTAGTTTTAAAACTTAAATGAAATTAAAAAAAATATTCTTCTTTTCAAAAGAATAACATCTAAAAACAAAATTAAGGAAAAAACTAAATAATAAAGAAAAAATACATAAAATTAGAGTCAAAAAATTAAGTTAAATTAATAAAATATATTTTCTTTTTAAAACAATAAAGTCTAAAAATTGAAAGTAAATTAAAAAAAAAAAATTTTTTTTTTTAAATCGTTTACAACAGGACTCGAACTCGGATCTATCGTATGGCACGCCAATGCTCTGCTTACTCGGTTCATTTGTCTTTCGAAAGACTTTTTACTATTTTCGCCAAAAATTGCCCTGTCAATGCTTGTTCACTCCACTGTGTACACTCTACAGAGTATCTTAAAAAAGATTTGGTGCTAACTTCAATGAGTTGTTCTGCTAAGGTGGGGTTCATTCAATATCGATTGTACTGACTCTTGGGCTGGTCATTTGATTTTTCAGAGGAACAGTTTTGTGTCATGATTATTTTTTCGTATATTTTTAAAAAGTTTTTTTTCTAACGTGGAGTCATAAAAACTAGAAAAAGAGAATGAAAAACAATTCTGTCTCTTTTCAAATACGAGTAGTTTTAGATATTCAGCAATTGCCAGCACAAGCCAGAAAATGTTAAAACAAAGTTTACCAGTTAAGTATTAAAGTCGCTTCGAGCTCCCTGACAAATAAGTCCACAGAGTACCACCAAAAAAACCGACACCAACTGGCGTATTTTGTAAAAGTAATTTTCTACAACTTTGTTAATTTATTTATGAGCAACTTCTACCATGTACGCACTCGTAGTGCCAAAAGTACATACAAATATTACAACTTTGTAAATTTGCTTTTCTAACTGTCGTTGTAGGACAACATAAGCCATTTTTTAAATGTTTTGTTTCCACTTTTTCCATTGCTGCTGCTTTTATTTCATTTTCGTTCTCTTGCCAACCAACCTCAATGTGGGTTGTTCAACTCTGTGTGTGAGCACACCAAATACTGGCAATATTCATGTAATGCTTTACAATAAAAATCTACTACAAAAATGTGAGTCAATGTGATCCGATTAGAGACTTGTGACAGTAAAACACAAGTCACACAAGTCACACAAGTCACACAAGGCGACCGATGCGACGAGGGGATATGCAAACTGCTATACATTTAGTTTGACAGTATTCGAGTTGACACAAAACCAATATTGTTGCCATTGCCTTATAACTGTCAACATCAGCTGTAACAACAGCAGTACGAGCAGCAGCGCTGCCAACAACAAACAGCAGCTAACAGCTAACAGCCAACGACAGTAGTGACAAAAGCAACCACACAATATTTGACAATTTTGTACTTTTGCCTGGCGGACGAAGTGACAGTCAAATATAAGCACAAATATTCGGTTGGTGGCCAACGGAGTATCTACTCCTTTGTCGAAAGAGAGCGTTAGTTGGGCGGTGGGCTGGTGTCTGTACATGTACGAACGGTGGCTAGACAAACGGCCAGACAGTTCGACGTAACATATGACAAGTGTACAAGTACACAGTTATGAGGGAGGCACACTGTGGCATGTATTGAAATATGCCATACTCACCGACATACATACATTCATATGTATAGGTATTTGAACAACGTGAAGCTTAGCGAACGAGTAGGTCTGTGTGACAGTCACTGTGTCAATGGACGTTTGATTGAACAACTCTTGCATTCCTACCAAATCCGAAAACTCATACTGAGCTGTTATTGACGTTGGTGGAATGCTGCGCTGGGTATCCATTGGCGTAGATGGTAGCACGCAATCCATGCACACTTATAGTGGTGCTTTTGCATATGTCCATAAAACTATAGGTGTACATATAACTATGTATGTATAAGGAATATTAATCCCGGGATATCGGGATCCCGGCCTTTTTAGATCGCGAAAATTCCGGGAATTTTGGCAAATAATCCCGGTATTTTCGGGATTTGTAATTTGCACTGATGGCAATAATAGAAACACCTTTTCTTCACCAGTATTGGCTATATATCTTTTTTTAATTTAATAATTAATATTTTTTTTTTATAAATGTCTAGCTGATTATACATATAATACCGTGCATTAGTAAATTTTACACACAAAAATCAATATATACGCGAAACCATGGGTCAAATATAGTAAAATTGCGTTTTTAGTTTTTCACTCTGGCGTCAGTAATTCAAAAATGATTTAAGAAATTCAGTGAAATGTGCTCAGAGCAGAATTTTGGGTATCAAATTAAAGGGGGAAATTCTGTAGAATTTAATCAGATTCAATATTTCGGTGTATTAGGAGTGGTAAGTATAGAAAATGTCCTTTCAAAATTGTATACTAGAAAATTTGCAATATTTGTTTAAAAAAAAAATTATATGTTAAGGACTTGTATAAATTCGATAACGGCCTTCTAACTTTAGCAGCTTAAAAAATTACCTATTAGTTCTTGTGAATCCAAAAAATTAATTTTTTTTTTTAATTCTAAATAAATTTCCTCTTTCATTTGGTACCCATATTTTTATTCTACATTGCATTGAATTTTTTAAATTAGTCATATATTTGAAATTACAAAGTCAGAGAGAAAATAACGCCACTTTAAATAAAAAAGTAGGTTTCAAACCCATTTATTTATTAATTTTTTATGGTAGGAGAGTTTCTCAAACAATATAGAAGCATTTTTTGTCGATTTAAGTTGTTGAAAAGTAATGAATATCTAAATATATCCCGGGATTCTAGGATTGTGAAAATGACATCTCGAAAATCCCGGGATCGTAAAAGGCTAAAAAATTAACATCCCTATTATGTATGCGACTAGATATGAATAAGATTTGAATGCGCTCAGTTGTGTATTTATGGAACACTTAAACTGCATACAAACTTGCCATTGCAACAGTTGAAGTTAAGTAGTAGTAGAAGCTTATGAGACTGCCGCACACTGGTTTTCTTCATAGTGCTTAAATATGCATGAATGTGCATACAATATGTATAAATACATATTTATATATGTAGATATATGTGCATTTATGTACATATGTATATGCATAGATTTCTATTGAAACCAAGTTTGTGATGCAGTTTTTATTGTTTCGTAAGTGATTCTACATTCATATGCATGTACATGTATGGCTGAAAGGAAATTGAAGTACTTAAAAGCCGATTATAACTAATTATAAGAGATTTGCGATATGAGTTGCAACGACTCCTAAGTGCGAATAAGCGAAGGCATTGCTCAGACCTAACAAATAGAAAATGCAATTAACACCCAAATACATACATAGAAGTTGTCGCAGATCTTTGACAGAAATTATTTCAGATATTTTATTGTTTTTTTTTTCAGGCAGTTGATACTACAGGCTTTTGCAAATTGAGTCATAGCCAGCGATGGGCACTTTCTCACCTAAAATAATACGTTAACAAGCAAAACTGTCGCATTTGGGGCCCATGTCATTCAAGAAAAAACTGTGCTGCCACAACGAGTTATAGTTTGGTGTAGTTTTCGAGCTCGCTGAGTCATCGGACCGTACTTCTTTGAGAATGATGCCGGTAGCGCTGTTACGACGAATGGTAAACTGTAAACCAAAGCGTGATATGATAATAAACCTTGAATTATTTAGATGGCATGGACTTGATCTATTTGTGGTTTCAACAGGAAGGTGTCACTTGCCATGCTTTCGCATGATCAAATGGCCGCCGAGATCTTGCAATTTGACACCATTGGTCTGCTTTCTCTAGGACTACGTGAAAAGCCTGGCCTACGCCAATAAGCGCGAGAAGATTCCAGAGCTGATTAGCGAAATAATGCCTGTTTTAAATGACATAAATATAGCCAGAACCATGCCAGAAAGTTAGGTAAAATTTTGATGTTAAAAAAAAAACTAAAAATTTAGTTGTGTTTTATTTATTGATAAGAGAAATTATTGAATCACCCACAAGTAAAATGCAGAGTTGCCTTCTTTCAATTTAAATGAAACTTAGAATAACCAATCCATAGCAAAAAATTACAAAATAAAAGCTTTAAAAACAGATTAACCTTTTATGTATTTAAATTTACAAAAATAGAAAACTTTTTACGGACACTTACCTTTTCAAAATGAACTCGCTGTAGTGGCAATCATCGTAGTTAGATACGGTTATCGAAGAGTCTGCAAACAAAAAAGATAAATTTAAATATTGTTAACTAATACAAATTTTAATAAAAATCAAAGTAATAAATTTTATACATATATGTAGATATAAACATAAGAGAGCAATTTTATAAATCAGATACTTTTTACACTTCCCGTGCAGGAACTTTTAATGCAACACTATTGCTGTAAAATGTAAAATTTTTAACAATGTTTGTTATTAATTCCAGTTTAACAGCCACTAAAACAGACAGCGAAATTCGATGATAATGGAAAAAAACTGAAGAAAATAACGGCTATTCCAACTGCTATTTTCTTTTTTCAAACGGAAGGAAATTGCTTAGCAGTAAGGAATTTGGGTCGAATGAAGAGCTCATCGTTAAAACAAATGTCTATTTAGGACCATGAAGAAATCTATTATTATATATATTTTTGAGGGATAAAATAATTGGAAATAACTAGACCAAAGTTATTGAGCTAGACGGATGCTAGTTTGTTGAGAAGTTAAGCCTTTGTTTTGCCAAAATAAAAAAAAGTATTCAAAAAGCCACTGACTTAACAAACTGCCCTCATTAAATTAAAAATAAACAAATATTTTACTGACACATTTTCCAAAAAGTCTTGGCCAACCTTAACCTCTTTAATGTCCTAGCTAAGACAATTTCAATTCAATCTATACGCACTTCTCCAACATTGACTTCCATTTGTGGGGAATGTGATCAGCAGGCACCACCTACAAATAGTCTCTTATTGTGCCATGATCTAGAATCATGGAAATAACAGTTCCTACCAGTAGTATGTAAGTATCCCTGCAGGGAGTGACGTTAGCTTATACCTAACTTTAGTCTGTTTACGCGAACACTAGTGCTAACTATTAACTGTGTATTTTGTTCGAAAAAAGCTAACTACTTTTGTGGGGCGATGGCCGCAAAAAAGTCAGACCTGGATACCTCTGCATTACATGTCAACTAACTTGTAACTAACTACTTTTGGACATAAAATATCAATAAGAAAAACAAAATATTTTTTTGTTTTTTTTTACTTTTCTTATTTATTTACTTTATTTTATTACATTTCATATTTGTTTACATATTCTGCTCTGGGTAGCCCCATATGTCAACATCGGAGCGTTCTAGCAGCGAAAATACTTTAAAATACATGTAAATTTGATTTTGACTTTGGTTCTCAGATTTATTCTTTTCGCTGGTAAAGAAAAGCAAATATAATGTGGTGACCCTTTTTTCGTCAACTACCACTTGTTTGCGACTTTCTGAAAATTCTCAACGGAAACACTGTACGCAATGCTCAATGTGGCCAATAGATTAGCACACATCTGCCTCCAAACGATCTTTGAAACTGTTTCTATTTATTTTGTTCTAGCCATGCGCAGAATTGGGTGTAACAGCAGTTACCGCTATTCGCTCGGCGGATAACTGCTCTTAGTCGAAAGCTCTGCCGATCTAATTTGACACTTAGAATTGAGGAAAAGCTCTGAATGATAATAAAATGGCATAGCAATGGAATGTCCTATTAAGGGCAAGTGAGTCTTGCCGCGATTTCTACTTAACCGTGGCTATATATGCGCCCCACCTACTGAAGTATCTACATATCTTCATATTGGGTTCAGTGGAGGAATTCTTTTTTCGAATACAAAGAAGCAAATCTCTGTATTGGATCATAGCTTCAGAGGAATTGTGTTTTCTAAGGTAGTTTGCAAAAGCGAGTAATAAATAAAAGAGCTTAGAAAATGTATGGTTATATTACATTCACAGTAGAGAGTTAACTTGTATTTTGAAGTAAACTTTTAGTACAGATATTTCCTGGACAGTGACTTGCAATAAAAATAAAAGTAACACTTCGAACGGGAGTTAACTGGTACTATAAAAATTTGCCTTATGCTTCAACATTTTAATCACCACTTAGTTACTCTACCCGTTCTTGATTGGTCCATTAAAAACCAGCTTTTCCATTCTCAAAAGACACGCCAGCCACGCAAAGAGACTAGCCTATTTAGTGCAGACGAATCCTTTCTAGTTAATTGAGAAAAAATATTTGTACTTTCTGCAGCAGAGAACATAATTTTTGAACAATTTACTTCTTGCTTTTCAGCAATTTGTGAATACCCACAATTGCTGGAGTTTACATCAACTTCTTTTACTTGCTTGCGTATAATTTCTATGCAATGCAGGTTGCGCTGGCTGACGATTTATATTTTTCCTTACTGCCTTACATAAATAAATAAATAACTACATACGTATGGCAATACATATATATGTACATGTATCCAAAATAAACAACCGTTCCCGATGTACTTATTACAAGCTTTTATTGTACCTTATTGATTTCGAATTTCACTGAATAAAGAAATGGTAAGCAAACGCCAACGAAAGTGCACATAAAAATACTAGAAAAAGGTACTTATTCACTGACTATTTTGCCACAAAATGGATAGCATAAATATACACAAATAAAGCAAGAGTGGCAAAAAAAATATATACATTTGTACATACATACATACATGCATCGTTCACAACACCCCCGTTTTGGGGGTTGGCCGAAAAAGGAAGGCACAAAATCTTGCGCTCGGGGTGTTTACACGCTAAGCTTCGAATGACACGAAGTAGCAAAACAAAACAAATAAAATAAGAGAATAAGAAAAAACGCCGACAACAACAACGCCTGTCAGGTGGTCAAAGAGCGGACATACAGTGCTTACAAAGGGGGTAACACTTGCTTTTTAAAGCTTAACGTCGGCAACATTGTTTCGATACTTTGCATGACTCATACTGTGGATAGAGGAGTTTTGTAAATATGTATGCACATATACATATATAAATACAAATGCATTACTATGCATGCATGTGTGTGTTAGAGGGTGGTGAGAGGTAAAACAAAAATTTGTGGACTATAAACGCACAAAATGTAGTTGCACCAAGAAGGGCGGGCTGCATAAGTTAGCAAGGACATTAAAGTAGTCGATGCAAAGGACATGGATAATGGATGTGAAAAGAAACGAAATCAACATGCCAACAAGTAAATATGTAGAAAAGTGTGAGTTTCGACTTTGGTAAAGTGTTCAAAATGTTTCAAAGTTTAACGAGAAATGTGATGAGGGTTGCATGTTTCACCGCTACAGCTGTGTGGGTACTAATGCCTTCGATGTGGTGTGGGTGGTGCTTATACATACATACATACGTAACTATGTGGTGATATAATGGCGCTTGACGGTGAATGCTTTAAGTCTGAATTGTGGCTAGAGTGCCGGAAGAGGCGCATTCGCCTGCCAGCTGCGTTCAATTTGTAATATTAAAACGATTTTAGGTAAATTAAAAAACAAAGGGGAAATAAAATATTAAGCTTGGTGTGGGTGTTAAGCCTTAATACAAATTCTTTAGAAATTCAATAAGCGAATTAAAGGAGGCAAATACTAGAGAAGAGGGGGCGGGGGGTCGCATTATCGCTTTGCAAATAGTAGCACATGCGCAGCTAAAACACTTTAATAATTTATGAGATTGTCTAACGGAAATTTAAGGTATTTATATGGTTAGAATGTGTAGAGTGTAAAGTTTATTATTTAGGTAAAAGTACAGTACATTTCATATATTTGTGATTTCTATTGCAATATTTGGAGCTAACGTTAATTGAATTCGCGGAAAACACTTCACTCTTATAAAAATACGTTTTCAGTTAGTCTTAGTTTAGGTCAAAACAGTCTTTCATGGAGAACACACTTAAGCTTCCGGCCTTTTGTTATTCCGCGTAGGGGTGTGTGTTTACAGCTATCTGTCTAAAGCCAGTTCGATCAAAGAATTAATGCCATCAGGTTTCTACTTCCTATAACCTCACGTTCATTTAGGTCCTCGAATAAGTATATGTCTAGCTTTGGAGTCCTAAGTTAAGCAAGAGCATGGCAATTACAGAGGAGATGTGATATAGTTGCCTCTTTCTCCACATCCCGGCAGCTTCAACAGAAATATCATACTAACTAACTCTTACCAAGAGAGGCACCTGAGAGGCGGGCGCACATCGTACTCTATCGCCATGACTGTGAGCATTCGAGAATGCCGACCAAGTACTGCCACTAATCCACCGCACCCGTTGGGCGGTTTGCAGCCAGGAAAGAATAAGCAGACTACATTTAAACCGCGCCCTTGCCGTGCCGCATCGAGAAGAACGGTGGATTAACTGCCGAAATGAGCGCTGCAGGAATCCCCATTTAATTTCTTAGACTGCTGGGATTGCCTTGACGAGCAGGCGATCATACGAACTAGGTTAAGTAAAACCATAACAAAACAACAAAAACCAAAATTACAACAAGGTCTGCGACAGTAACCAGTAACACACAGCATAGCAACAGCGCGAAAGCTTGCAAGCACAGGAGCCACTTTTTAGAGAGGCAGCCCTGTTCGTAGAACATGGCATGGTAGATGAAGAGCCATCCACCAGCAAGGGGGTCTACATATCACGAAAAATCCCTTTGTGGGTCTAGCTTTACATTTCAAACTTTGTACAACAACTAAGAAAAATTTTATAAATATTTCCATAATTTTCATGAAAATTTTCAAATTTTGTATCAGATTTTTTAGAAATATTTCGAGTATGCAATTTTGTAGGCTACTGAATTTTAGTATAATAAGGTGTGATATATTTTTGTAAATAAGAAAGTGGATATTTGTAGCAGCTCAAATTTTGCATCTTATTGCACTAAAATTAAGTTAGAATGAAGAAGTGCAGCTTTTAAATTATTCACTTGGATATTATTTAAAACCATAAAATGTGACGATAGGAAATGTCGTTCATAGGGATGATGACGAGCCGGTGCATTAATGCTGCGATGTGGCACCCATGACTGGTAAGTCACAGACAGGGCGCCCAAAACAAAATGGAGGCACCTAACAAGTGCACAACGTCCTGACCGCACTGGCCTTGAATAACTGAAATTCTTTCAATTGTCGCCTTTTGTTACAAGTTGCTTTAGGAAATCTTTTCTGCTCTCACGGCAAGTCCATGGCAAAACATACTTCGCATTGCTAGTTGACTTTTATGTAACGTTGATCTCGAAATCCAACATT
Source organism: Rhagoletis zephyria (assembly GCF_001687245.7). NCBI lineage: Eukaryota > Metazoa > Arthropoda > Insecta > Diptera > Tephritidae > Rhagoletis > Rhagoletis zephyria. The sequence continues at coordinate 41,700 of NW_016161594.1, forward strand.
TTGATTTAATATTCAACATATCCACCAAGAAGTAAATTTAACTTTTCAGCCTTATTCTCAGATTCGGCCAATAAAAGACGCAAATATTTTAAAATTTCTTTCATCCAAAATGCATGAACAAAAGAAATAATAAAAAATTTTAAAATTTATATTTCAATATTAAGCCACATAGGAATAAACCAAAGGAAAATATTTCATAAACATATACACCTACACAGACACATGTATGTATGCACCCACATCTATTCTAAGCAATCATAAAACTCTTTGCAACGAACGCACGTAAAATCCCATACATACATAAATACAAACTTACATCATTACATACATATATAATGCTGCATGTGTACTACATCAATAATATATGCATACATCTTCCGGGCAAAATGTCTGCCAGCAACTTCATACCCTCCGCGATGAGAACATAACAGCCAACCACTTGCTTATGAAAATGTTCTACAATATCCTTTTTATGTTATTACTAAAGTAGATACATGACTGCGGTGGTGACGACGACATCAGGGACAATCATCTTGTCTTGCTTTTGCTGCTTGTCGCCAGCTTTGCCAAAACATGTCTGGGCGACAAGTCGACGCCGACGAGCTTTGAAGACGTTGAAGACGATCTCTTCGGAGCATGAAGTAAGGATATGCTTGTGGGGTTGTTGCTGCTGGCTTTGTGACACAATTGCTTGCGCCAGTGACGACGACGACGACGACGATGACGACGACAAATTCAAAGCCAGCCCTAAAACTACACATAAGCAACCCTTCAGGTTTCAGGCTTTTAGCGAGGAGAGAGTATGATGGCCACCACGGAAGATGCTTTGTGGCTAAATATCTTCAGGCAAACATTGGACAATAAAAGTCTAGAGACAAGACGTGTCAAGCGTGTCATTTGCAGAAGTAGTAGCACCAACAAAGTCAGTTATCAGTCGAATTTCGCGCTTCAGTCGCCATGGAATGCTGTGGTACGAGTTTTAGAATAATTTCTAAATGCTAGGAAAATGGCTACAAAATATTGGCGCTCTATGTAAGATAATGCAACGGCATGTACACTCATATAAACTGGTTCATTGCAAAGTGGGAGAAATTTTGACAAATGAAGAAATAAGCGGAAATGTTGGCGGAAGTAAAATTTCGGTACAACTTTTATGTAAGCTAAATGTTATGAATGCAGGAAGTAGCATGGCTAAGTAATTGCAGTTATTTTTGTTTATCCAAGATATTTAAAATGTTTTTATTAAAAATGCATGCTGCAAAAAAACTGCATATCTCTGAGATAGCGTTACTATACACACATCCTTGAAATTAAGTATACCGACTTTTGTAGATCGTAAATATTTTATTGATTTCAGGCGAACTTTGTTTTATTGTGTTGGAATTGTTGAAAAGAGGATTCGAAGCGAAAAACTTATGTACGCGGTAGGTACACCACAGCCATTCGACCGATTACAATTTTTGGAACTGCAATTGGTTATTAAGCGCAGAGTAAAAGTAGCAATAAAAAAAAATTTTCGATTTATAAAGCACTTAAATTCCTTGTATTTTTTATAAATTTGTTTGTTAAAAACAAACTATGCTACAAATTTTGTGATGGCATAAAGGAAATATTAATTTTTAGTTTAAGTTAAGATTTTATAAATTAAAATTGCAATTTTTTCATTCAACATGATAAAAGCTATTTAGAGCCAATATCGAATTATGGATGTGTTTCTTTGGAGATATTTTTAAATCAAGATTTTTTGGGTTACAGAAGATTTTTGTTTAGCTTTAAAATCTTGTTTTGAAGATTTGTTTTTTTTTTGAAAAATTAAGATATTTGGAGGACTTTCGCTGGCAATACTGGCCCTAGGTCGTTCGATAAATGTTCCTCATTACTTTTAGTTTTCTGTTATAATAGGTTAAAATAATTAAAAAAAACAAGCTATAATGGAAGCGCGCAGGAGGATGCTTTAAGCCTAACTAAAGTATTCAAAAACAGTGAAGGATATACGAGAATAAGCTTCGAACTTAATAATAATAATAATTTTGGCTTAGCGTTGCTGTTGTGTTTGTTGGAAAGCACTTCCAACTTGCTGCCATCAGATGACATTTCACAAAAACAGCAGCATCGCCACCGCTGACATCAGGCCAACCGAATTGACAACGGCCGCAGTACATATTACATAAACGTGGAAGACACACATACAAAGTCACAAACTAACATGAATTTGCGCAGGAAGGCAACAGTTTTTACAACAAACTTGGCCATATTCTGTTGGATTAATGGAAAATGTGACAAGAGCAGCATCAAATGACAGGCAATGAAAGGAGGCAAGCCGCATATGGTTGCACATGTAAATATTTATTTATGTTAGGGCATTTGTGTTTGTGCAACTTGCGCTTATATTGTGAGCGTGCAGCTATAAACATTTCCCGCATTAACTTTTACTAAGAGTAAACAAAGCAATCAAAAATGGGAATGGGTAGCTTACAACTGATTATAACCGTTGATAGTCGCTCGAGGGCGAAATGAGCCACCAAAGCGCCAGACAGCGCCGGTAGTTTGCAAACGGAGCTTGCACTTTTAAGTGCTTATTACTTGATCATAGAAGTATCAATGTTGCAAGCGAATAATTCAATTTTGATATGACCACCAGCAGGAAAAGCTCATCATCTGCTATACACACTACACATTTTAATGTTGATGATGCTGCGGCTCAAAATCGTAGTACATTAATTTCAATTCAATTTCGGAATGATGGCCTCTTATTGATGTGTATGGTTTTCATGTAAGCATACATATGTACATTAGGGTGGTAGCAAATTTCCTAAGCCTCAACTCCTACGCCGATACTACTTTAGTCGAAGACATCACATATAAGTTTGGGTCTCGATTGAATTCGAAAGTTCAGACTACCCTGTGAGGACGTCTTAACCAACTCCAATCGTGACCAAAATTTATTTGTGATATCTGTGACTGTGCTATTATCGTTTGAGGGGGTGATACTGAAAAAAATCGTTCAACTGATTTTTTTTAAGGACCAGCCTAATGTACATACATACATACATATGTGTGTATGCATCTTATTGATGATTTCCAATTTGTTTTAACGACTGGCGCTACAGCAAAAATAACAGACACAAATACGAACACATGCATACGAATTAATTAAACACACACATACATATTTATGTACATACACATGTACTCATTGAAGTCATCGAATTTGACTTTTTAATGAGTCGCTCAAATTTGTTGAAAGTCAAATTCATTAAAATGCAAAACAACGAAAATCATTCAAAACAAAAACAACATTCTTAGCGTTTAGCCAACCAACAAAAATTGTGTTAAATACATCATTATACGAACACTTGTGGCCAGCTGATTAAGTCAAGTGACATTTTGACTAGTTTTGGCTAGTTTTCTTCTATTTATTTAATGTTTATATTTTTTTTATAAAAGCCTAGCACTTTAACTAACCATATTTAAATCCGCATTTCAAACTTCGTACAAAAATGATGAAAATTCAACCAAATTTAACATTTGCACCCGAAAAATTTAAACTTTTTATTTAGAATTTTAGGAAAAATTTTAGTCGGTTAAAGTGCAAATATTTTTTTTCGCTGACAGTGTTGTGGATTTTCTCCCATATTAAATATGGGAGCACCATCAGTAAAAAAACAATTATTAAAAATAGCATCCTGAAATTTGAACCTACTAAAATTGAATGAGCTACAAAACTGCATACTCAAAATTTTTTAAAAATTCTAAATAAAAATTTTAAAATTTTTGGATGCAAATGTTCAAATTATTTGAATTTTCATAATTTTTTAACGCTGGTTAGTTAAAGTGCTAAACTTTTATAAAAAATATATATATATATAAAACGTTAAACAAACAAAAGAAAAAAAATAGCCAAAACTAGTCAAAATGTCACTTGAGTTATTCAGCTGACCACAAGTGTACATATTAATATAATCTCCCTTTTCTATTGAGTTCCCCAATCTATTCAAGCTGCGAGATATGCACAAACAAGCTGTCAAAAAAATACAGTACAACAAAAATAGTAATAATAAGCAAATGAAAGCTAATAAATTTATGGCACTCGCCACAAGCCAACCGGTGAAAAGAAAACTGTACATAAATAATAAATATTAAGAAGAAAAACACTTGGCTATAATTCAAAATTTCGATTTGCCGTATGAATAGCATCACTTAATTTCATTTGGATTTTGTTGTGGCAGTTGGCCCATTTCACTGTGCTCATTGCTTCGCAAAACAATTAATTGTCGCTGGCAGTTGGCCGATTTTCGCTTGACTTTTCTTTGACTGTCTTGAACTGGCTTAACTTGCCTCAACGATAATTCCAGTGAACAGCTAAATTAGAATTAGCTATATCAGCGGCTTGTGCCAATTTGGTGTAGATTAACATTTGTATGGTTTTATTGTGGATTAAGCTGCGTTCAGTAATTGACAAATGGCAATCAATTTTTATTTAGATATCATTATACATATGTACATATGTAGGTGCATACATCTATCCATATCCACATTTTGTCATTAAAAAAACGCGAGCGTAAGGCCATAGGCTAGCATAAGGAAAATATACCGTTAATTCATGAATATTCCATAGCCTTTATGAGCCCGCCAGTGTTAGTATAGTCACAACCTAGAAAATACTAAATACTCGCATACAAATGTACTTTATTATGGGCGAATATCGATGACCCTTCACAAACGACTTCAAATACTATATTGACGCACACCAGCTTAGATACATATGTATGTTGAGTGTTTGGTGGTACTGGGAGGAAATTGTCCATTATGAACTTCTACAACTTGGTGAAACGATCAATTCGGTCCTCTACTGAGCACAACTCGACCGCTTAAAAGCAGTAATCACGAAATAGCGACCAGAATGGGCTTACAGGAAAGGAGTTGCGTTATACAGGGAAAGTATTGAGAGAACCTTATAGCCCAGACCTTGCGCCGTCTGTTTTCCATTTATTGCGGCTTCTGCAAAACTCTCTGATGCTAAAAAGAAATTGGAAGACCGAAGAGCCAGGTTTTTTCTCCGCTAAAACATCGAAGCTCTACAGCTATAGATTATAAAGCTACCCAAGAAATGGCAAAAGGTCATAGATAATAAGACTTAGTCAATATGTACCTGATTAAAATTGATTTTCAAAAATTAAGCAAAAACTGCAAGTAGACTTTTTATATGACCCAATATGTCATCACTCCTTTAAGAACCATACGTTTTTCCTATTTAGTGATACCAACTAAAATATTTCGGCTCCATTCATGATCATTCCTGAGCTGGACCTAGTTGAAAATATGTCTAATAAATTAGTAGGAGTGATGTATTCCATAACTGAATAAATAAATAAATATTAGCTCCCTAAAGGTGGAAAGGTGATAAGTCCACTGTTTTCAAAATTATGCACACTTTCGATTCCAAGATATGTGATACCAAGTCTTAAGTTTAACTCATTTGCATCCAAACATTTTCACTTTCACTTAAAAAATGTAGAAGGATCTGTAAAAAATTACGGAGCCATTAAAGTTTTCATAAAAGATTAATTAAAAAGTTAACGAAAAATACAATAAAATCTCAATAATTGAACCCATCAGCTTAGTGTACAAAAAATGCGTACCATGCGTTTGCCTTGGCCTGGTGTCGAGGCCGCTAAACGAAACGATATTATTCGTACCATGATGAAAAAAAAAATTTTTTGCAAGTTCGCTTTTTTTATGTTTAAGAAGCTTGTTAAACTTACCGTCAGCTGAGTCAACATTTCTCAACCGAATTATTATTTTAAGAGCTCTTCATTGATTTATTGACAACTTTGTGTAATTTTTTATAAAGTTTTACGCCAGGTTTTTCACTTGAACCAGAGGACAAAGCAGTCATGAAAACTTAATTTCGTTCCCTACTTTGGTTGAAGAATAATTGTTTTCTGGTTTTAGCTGCAAAACCGAGTAGCAACGAGCTATGTATATTTGCAATCAAATTTTTATTTTTGCCGAGTCAATAGAGGATTATCCCTGCTGATCTGGGCCGGATCTTTACAACTACGTATTTCTTTTTTCTATTTTTATATTTGAAAAATTCTTGGAACCCATTGCGATGGGAATGAATAATTTTACTCCACGAATTTCTAATATATATGCATGTGTATCTATGTATGTTTAATTACAGCTTCTCAAACTCAGTGATTTTATTTTTTGTAGAATTTTGTGTAACTTTAAAGATAGATTCGAATATTTCTGCAGTAAGTACTGCAACAGTACTGAAACGAGTTCTGAATTCATAAAAGAAGAAAGTAATAAAATAAAGCAAAGATCTTGAATTCCTAGTCTTTTAATCACAAAAAATGTTTGAGACGAAGAATGGAAGAACGAAATAATTCAAAAAATAAAAATTGCAAAAATCCGGTGAAATTAGATATAAAAAAAAACATAAAAAGTATAATCTTAAAATTAAATCCAGAGGACAAAGCTGTCATCAGACCTTACTTTTAATCAAATAGTGATAGAGTTCTTGCTATAAAGACAAATTTCTTTTTCTGAGACACATTCGACAGATATCCTTATGCATTTTTTATATAACATAAAAGAAGGACTGAGGGCCCTTTACGCATACTTAATTTAAAAAAATATATATCTTTTTTCTCTGAAATTCACCTTAACATTATTTTGTCACTCGGCACTGGAGAGCTTGCATTTTTTAATGAATTTTACATGTTTTTAAAAACTTTTTAGTTAAAAAAATGGGCAGGGTGGGGGATACATATCGTTGCCTTAATATAGAAAGGCCCTAACTCCTATAGTCGCTGAAATACAAAAATCCGTAACTAAGTAAAATTTCAAAATTCCCTTTTGATTGNTTACACTGTGAGACAAATGGTAGGGGTCAGTGATCGGGAAGGGTTCAAACTACCGGGGAAAGTTATATCGGTAAAAAAGAAGTTATACGTGTCCCGGCGTTTCGCTGGGTCACGTCTAGGAATCGAGATATATATATAAATATCATATAGGGGAAATTGTCAACTTTGGTGGTCTTTTTTTTTGACATAACTCGAGAACCATTAGTCCGATTTTGCTCAAACAAATTTAAAAAAATTAAAAATTACAATTCCTTTAATCTGTTCATATAGCGTTTTTCTATATAATCAATAGTTTTAAAAAAATTTAATATTTTAGGCAAAAAATATTTTTTTTCTTCATACATTTATTTTTACCGGCAAAACTGTTGATTATATAGAAAAACGTTATATGAACAGATTAAAGGAATTGTAATTTTTAATTTTTTTAAATTTGTTTGAGCAAAATCGGACTAATGGTTTACTTGTAACTGGGTAACTTGTTTTTGACCGATATAACATTTCATGTTGGTTTCATCCCATCCCGATTTTGACTGTCGCATAGTGTTATGATGCATTTCATCGAATTCTAAGTCCCCACATCATTTTAAGCAATACAATTCTTTTGTTAGTTACGGTTTTTTTGTATTTCAGTGACTATATGAGTTAGGGCCTTTTTATATTTAGGTAACGATATATATGCCTGCATATTAATGTATATTTACACATTCATACAAAAATTTTCCTTTTTCAGTTTTAATAAGAAAGCAGCATTACATAATTGGAAAGTCATAGGTCTTCATTACTAACGAGTATTTTTAAGATATACAAAAAAAAACCAAGATATGATAAGCAACACGCAAACATTGAAAGTTTAAGCCAGCGGTAAAAGTAAATTTAAAACTTCAGAAAACAGTAGTCAAAGCAAAACGTAAAAAAAAGCTATGCAATATGCCAAATGCAGCTTCCAACAGATTCTTGTCAATAACTACAAGTAATTGTCAAAAAACCATGAAGCAAAAAATATAGCAAGAAATAAACGACAACGTAAACGTGTGAAAATGCAAGAAACACGGCAAATCGATGAAAGAATGCAAAGCGCAGAAGTCAGCCCAAAAAAGCGACACGAAATGGAATGGGCGAGGAAGGCCTAAATAACAGTCATTGACAAAAATGACAACAGCATATGTACAACAAACATAAATGCCTTCATATGCAAATATGTGCATACATATAGGTACACTGCCGGAACAAAGTATTGGCACAGTAAATTTTTCACAATATATGCAACCGTTTTTATCCTAATATTTTTCAGCCGATTTTCAATAAAAATATGGTTCATTCTACAACAAAAAACATAAAAATGCAATTCCTAAACTTTGTGTAAAACTCGCGAATTTCAGCAAATTTTCAACTTTTGCATGCAGGTTCGCATTGATTTTTGAGAATTTTTTTTGTTGAA
>NW_016161595.1:0-16882 GCF_001687245.7 Rhagoletis zephyria
CAACATTGAAAGTTTCTGGACACACAACATTGCAAGTTGATAAAAGCGTCGTAATAAAATGAGAGGAAGGGGACAGCAACGACAAATGGCTACGTGAATGCAAAAGCAGTCTTTCCAACAAAAACGATAGTCGGTTTGTTTACATGTCATTTATACAACAGTGATTTGGCTGAAAGATCACCAAAGAATTATTAACCCTTTCCCTGCATTTGTACAATATATTGTACATTTTATTTTTTGTACCATTGGAAGCGTGCTACTAAAAATCTTATTATTATTTTTGAAAACAAATTTATGAAGCTTCGGAATGTCCCGAATAGTTTACGTAAATTTCAAAATCGAAAACGTTTCAAAAATATTTTCAGAATTTAATTTAAAAATAGACCATTTTATAAAATTCCAGTGACACGCAAGTTGTGGTAATTTACTGTACAAAAAATACGTGAAAGTCAAGTAAACTCGCTAATAAACGCACATAGTATGGAAATATAAAAAGCATTTCATCATATAAAAATGCTAAAATTAAACTATCATGATTTGAAATATTTTTCCCGAGTGGTAAAAAAAAATTTACAATATATTGTAACGGGTGATTTTTTTGAGGTTAGGATTTTCATGCATTAGTATTTGACAGATCACGTGGGATTTCAGACATGGTGTCAAAGAGAAAGATGCTCAGTATGCTTTGACATTTCATCATGAATAGACTTACTAACGAGCAACGCTTGCAAATCATTGAATTTTATTACCAAAATCAGTGTTCGGTTCGNCTGTCAAATACTAATGCATGAAAATCCTAACCTCAAAAAAATCACCCGTTACATTTACACTGAAAGGTTGTAAGTGTCGCAAAGGTTGCTGTTGAACAGGCAATTAGGGTGGTTTTTGCCGTAGTTTTTGAAGAGCTTGTGCGCTGTTGTTGCAGTAAAGGGTAGGTTTTTGATTTCTTGATCTACTGAAGGCAGAAAAACCGGGAAGGTTTATTAAAACGGGTCCTTTGTATTTTATATTTTAATTGTATCTGAAATTTTTCAAAATTTCTTTATAGAATTCTCTTCTCATGAAGAAAATTTAAAATTTTTTAATGCAAATCTTAACCAAAGATACTTAAAAAGATATAAAATATTCATTCAAACATATCTGCTGAACACCGGCGGAACGTAATAGGCNTCGCTAATAAACGCACATAGTATGGAAATATAAAAAGCATTTCATCATATAAAAATGCTAAAATTAAACTATCATGATTTGAAATATTTTTCCCGAGTGGTAAAAAAAAATTTACAATATATTGTAACGGGTGATTTTTTTGAGGTTAGGATTTTCATGCATTAGTATTTGACAGATCACGTGGGATTTCAGACATGGTGTCAAAGAGAAAGATGCTCAGTATGCTTTGACATTTCATCATGAATAGACTTACTAACGAGCAACGCTTGCAAATCATTGAATTTTATTACCAAAATCAGTGTTCGGTTCGCTTTACGTCCGATTTATGGTCTACATAATCGACCAAGTGAGCAAACAATTAATGCGATTGTGACCAAGTTTCGCACTCAGTTTACTTTATTGGACATTAAACCAACCACACGAATGCGTACAGTGCGTACAGAAGAGAATATTGCGTCTGTTTCTGAGAGTGTTGCTGAAGACCGTGAAATGTCGATTCGTCGCCGTTCGCAGCAATTGGGTTTGCGAAACACATTTCGAACCGAACACTGATTTTGGTAATAAAATTCAATGATTTGCAAGCGTTGCTCGTTAGTAAGTCTATTCATGATGAAATGTCAAAGCATACTGAGCATCTTTCTCTTTGACACCATGTCTGAAATCCCACGTGATCTGTCAAATACTAATGCATGAAAATCCTAACCTCAAAAAAATCACCCGTTACATTTACACTGAAAGGTTGTAAGTGTCGCAAAGGTTGCTGTTGAACAGGCAATTAGGGTGGTTTTTGCCGTAGTTTTTGAAGAGCTTGTGCGCTGTTGTTGCAGTAAAGGGTAGGTTTTTGATTTCTTGATCTACTGAAGGCAGAAAAACCGGGAAGGTTTATTAAAACGGGTCCTTTGTATTTTATATTTTAATTGTATCTGAAATTTTTCAAAATTTCTTTATAGAATTCTCTTCTCATGAAGAAAATTTAAAATTTTTTAATGCAAATCTTAACCAAAGATACTTAAAAAGATATAAAATATTCATTCAAACATATCTGCTGAACACCGGCGGAACGTAATAGGCAACAAAGATTCAAGTTCCCGCCGATGTTTGTAAGGAAAAATTGAATTGAAAATGTGGTATTAGTATAAAATAATTAAATCTTTATTCAAATATTTTCATAAAGAGATAAATACAAGTGTAGTTAGTTTTTCAGATTACCTTGGCAAAAATATGTATTCGCTTGGTGAATATAAGCTGGAGTGGGGTGGCTGGAACAATCCTCTTCCTTCCGATCTCGCAAAAGAAGTAAGTGACCGTTTTTCTGTTTTCTAACGTTAACATGTCGAACTGTTTCTTAAGTCAAGGGAAATTTCACTTACAGAACCGTTCGACAGTGTTAACATAATGTTAAGCATTAGGGTGGGACAAAAAAAAGGCACATTTAGGCTTAAGGCCTAAACATGCCGCCCCCCTTGCTGTAAGCAACATCCGAAGCGATTTCATTCCAGCCATCATACTTCAAAGTGTTTTGAATTTTCATAAAAATTTTCAGTTGAACATATATTTATGCATGTACATGAGACTCGTTATCTTTAATTCCAGTCTGCATTCGTTATACCTAGTTTCTAATAAATGAATAAAAACATAAAGAAATGGAAACGTGATTGTTTTAAAATTTCAGTTGCACTTTTAATTATTCAATAATTCATTCATATTCATGTAAAGCTTAATTAAAAGTGAGTATGTAATTTTACGCAAGGTAACTAACATGCGCCCGATAGAACCCATCCAAAAATCGTATTTTGGGCCAGAAGCGGTCCGATTGCGCCCGCTGGAATTGCACCAAGAAGAATCTTAGCATGCACGTCTGCCCCAAGTGTAAGACGGACTGGCGCTGAGATGTGGAATTGGGGGTCGCCTAATTTTAAATTTGCATACGTACTGGCAATCACGCTATCGATGCTGCTAATCGGTGTACGCTTGCGGTAATCACGAACGGACACTGCGTGTGTGCTGACCGTCGTCGAGTTGCCATACTTGCCGCGCATTTTAATAAAACAACCCCTTTGGTGGTTGACTGCCGTCATATTTAAGCTCAGTTCCCGAGCGAGATCTTCGGCGATGATTGAATTTGATGCGCATGGATCGACAAGCGCTCGGATTAGGTGAAGTCGCCCTCCTGCTTCGATCTTCACTAATGCGGTGGGTGCGACCGGCGTAAGGCATTGAAGGGGCAGTGCTGCCTCCGGTCCCGCTCGGATTAAACCGGATCGAAAATTGCGTCGATGTGGAGGCTGGAATGCATGCGATTCCACTCTCCATTGTTGCTGCGAACGGGTGCGCTGACGTCGATATTGAGNTGCTGCGAACGGTTGCGCTGACGTCGATATTGAGGACGATGCTGACGAAACGGTGGTTGGAAAGCATATGTTTCCAATCCAGCCTGTTGGCTCAGCTCGTGTTGCAGAAATGGTGTATAGCGTAGAAGTTCCAATCCGCTGCTAGTACCTGGATGGCGTGCATTCGACTCCATTCCAGAGGACTCGTCTGGGCTTGCAACAGATTGCCTTCCGGATGACTGGTCTGGGCGGAAAGCAACAGTTTCCGCTCCAGACGGTGGCACTTCCCCCTCCTCTGGGTCTAGGCGGAAAGCAGTTGTCTCCGCTCCGACCTCAGACGCTTCAAGGGAAATTGCATCGCTGTCATCATCGTCGTCGCAGTGCCGGAACCGAATTGGCCGTCTCTGTTGACGCGTCTTCTTTTCTGTGCCATCTATAAGTAGCAGCCCGGATTGGCACAATTTGCAGCTCGATGGGACCCTGAAAGGCAGTTGGTGCAATATCGATACACTAAAACTTCGCGCAGACGATCTTCCGGTGACTTGGTCCTAAATTGTGTACATAGACGTAATGGGTGCTTATTTCCGCATAGCCTGCACGTCAGTGGATAGCGGATTATACTTTCCTCCGCTCGTTTTCGCATGGAGCTGTAGCGAGTCATTCTCTGAAATTTTCCATTTTTGTTATGGAGTTGCTGAGAACGTGGTCTGGGTTGGCGAGCAATATTTTATATTTAATGTCTACCTATTCCTATATCTGTATTTAGTGTTTTAATCCTTGATTTAAATGAATCGTAGTTGATTGTAATAAATTTACCGGTGTGAACATGGCATAATGACATGTTGTAGAGGTTGGCTATGTATACGTGGTATTATATTTCGATAACGATAGTAGGCAGGGTTGTATATGTGATTGTTGAGCCGATTACATAAGATTCTCACCACCAAGTTTTCAGGAAATGCCCTCCAAGTTGCTCAAAAGTTTGCGCCCAATTTTACAAAAAGTTGATGGGCAATTTTTTGTGCAACTTTACCAGTACAAGTTGCCCATCAATTTTATTTCAATTGATTTGCGGTATAAACGTGTGGGCGAATTGAAATTGATTAATAGTTAAAATAAAACGAGTCATTTTAAGGTCTTTTAAGTGTAAGTCTAATACTCAGCAGAGTAATTATGAAAAACTTGACAAGAATTCTGTGCAGTGAGGTGATGAAAATAGATAAAATTAAATATGTTCCTATTGTATAAATTACTTCATAAATTATATTTAAGAGGCTAAGCTACTATGTCGTTTTGCCTTGTAGCAATATTCTTAACTCTTTGCACTGCAAACATTTTATTTTACGTTTGTCAACAGTGCCAAATAAGTATGACCAATGTTTGCGCAAACTCAATATCTGGACTGGTCTTGGATACCGGTATAATGGCCTGTGGTATTCGATTGTGCGATGTAATCGATTTTGATGTACGCACTAACATCGCTATTTCCGACAATGGTCGTTGACATTAATTAACCATGTGGAAAAACGGGGTATTGCGTACAACCATTTTTACAATGACTACGGTTTGGCATCAAATATCTAAAACTAAATACCAGTTTGGCAATCAACTAAAAGAAGGGCAAGTTACCATGAAAAAGTGAGTGTATTATTGAAAGAAAGATTGCAATAACGTAATTACAAAATTGTATGCGTTCTAACCTAAATAGTTTTTACTTTTTTTTTTGGCAAACGGTTGCTTAATGTGTATAATGTATATAAGGTTTTAATAGAGTATCCCTCTCAAACTCGCAAGGAAGAAAAAACGGATATAGAAAGATATGCAAAACTTTTTTTTTGGTTTAAAAGTTAACTAAGGATTTGTTCAATCTATTAATATTAAGTATTTTTATTAGTGTCTAGGCAAGCACGACTTAGCAGCACGAAATCCGGACGAAAAAGAGACAGAAAGGCGGATAGTCATGCCAGATTATAATGTTCTGTATTTATCTGACGCATAGTTGCATTTGTGCTTGAGGCATTTATAGTGTTACCGCACGCTGCAGGTGTGCTGCCACAGTACTCCCGGTCCAGACGAAACTACCTATATCGAAGAGGAATGTATATATGCCTCCCACTGCGGGTAGATTTCGTCGTTATAGGATCCGGTGCAAGCGAAGATTTCTCTTGATGTGTGGTGTGGCCTGGACCTTCATAATCGTCATTGGCGAAGAATGCGGGTTTGAGCCGATCGATGCTTATATTAGTGTGTTTCCCTCGTATGAGGAGTTTAAAAAATTTTGGTGATCGCTTTACGACGGGATACGGTCCGTCATACGGATGTGTGAGTGATGGACGGATCGAATCATTCCGCACGAATACCTGAGAAGCCGAATTAAGTGCAGGAGACACAAACACTCTGGGAGTCGAATGATGCGCTGTCTGTGTAGGACGCAGTTTCTGCATGGCCGCCCGAAACTGAGATACCGTCTCTTGCGTCACTTCTTTTGGACCTGTTTCCTGGAAAAATTCGCCGGGAATCCGTAACGCAGAACCGTAAACGAGCATGGCGGGGCATGCGTGTATATCAGGTTTATAAGCCACGCGGAGGCCGAGCAAAATTGTTGGCAAATGATGTACCCACCTTGATGGATCGTGGCATAAAATAGCAGTCTTGAAGCTTCGATGCCATCTTTCAATTATGCCGTTTGACTGCGGATGGTATGGTGAGGTCCGAAGGTGGGTTGCGCCAATTGCTTTCATTAACTCGGCGAATACTGCGGAATCGAATTGTCGGCCCTGGTCCGACGAAATACGTGCTGGAACACCAAATCTCGAAACCCAGTTGCATATAAACGCTTTCGCAACGGACTCGGCAGACATATCTGGCATTGGAGCTGCTTCTGGCCAGCGGGTGTATCTGTCGATCATCGTGAGGCAAAAACGTTGTCCTTCGCAAGGAGGAAAAGGGCCAATGATGTCGATGTTGACGTGAGAGAACCGTTCTTTTGGCGCTTCGTAATGAGCCAAGGAAGATTTGGTGTGTCGATGAATCTTAGATCGTTGGCACGCCTCGCAGTTCCGGACGAATATCGCTGAGTCCTTCCTTATGCCGGGCCACACAAATCTTTGCGTCATCAGGTTTGTAGTTACGCGGACGCCTGGGTGTGATAAGTTGTGTATCTTCGCAAGTAGCGCATCTCGGAATTCGTGTGGTACTTAGGGGCGAATGCTTGTGGTCGACGTGTCGCATACCAGCCGGGCATTACTGTTGGGAATTGAAAAATGCTTTAGTACTAACGAACTACTATGCGTACCTGAATCGTTAAGCAATGTTAGCAGATGGGTATCGGTTTTCTGCGCTGCTGCGATCTTTTCATAGTCAATAATCTCGTCGATCGATTGTATGCGTGACAGCAGGTCGGCGGCGGCGTTTTGATTACCAGGCGTGTGACGAAAGTCGGTGGTAAATTGGCCTATAAAATCGAGTTGTCGAACTCTACGAGGTGAAGCTTTCTCCAACTTCTGTCGGAAGGCGTAGACCAGTGGGCGATGATCAGTGACGATGTGACACTTACGGCCCTCGATCATGTACCGGAAGTGGCATAGACCCTGGTACGCTGCAGTCAATTCTCGGTCGTAAGTGCTATACTTGCGCTGCGCGCTGGTCAACTTTTTCGAGTAGAACCCGAGTGGTTCTAGTTCTCCGTTGACGACTTGGTGTAAGGCAGCCCCGACGGCTGTATCCGAAGCGTCTACATATAACGCTAACTCTGCCCCTGACACCGGGTGCACGAGCAATGTTGCTTCGGACAATTCGGCTTTGCAACGGTCAAAAGCAGTTTCCGCTTCGCTGTTCCACACGAGTCGCGTACGATCATTTTTCCTGTTGCCCGTAATCAGCCGTAGCAAATGCGATTGATAGGCGATGGCGTTTGGCAGGAATTTGCGGTAAAAATTTACCATTGCGATGAAACTCTCTAACTCCTTGGCTATCGTGGGTTTCGGGAAATCGCGGATCGCCGTGATCCTTTCGGGTAAAGGACGAATTCCTCGGGCGTCAACTAAGTGGCCGAGAAATCTCAGCACGCTTTTGCCAAATTCGCATTTGGACACATTAATTGCGAGATTGTTGTCTCGCAGACGTTGAAGGACTGCGTGTATGTCTCGACGGTGCTGTTGCGCTGACGACGACGCGATACAAATGTCGTCGATGTAAGGGAAAGCGCAGTCTAGCCCACGCAAAACCTCGTTTGTCAGCCTTTGAAAGGTTTGCGCGGCGTTACATAACCCAAAGGTCATGAACCGAAATTCGAACAACCCGAATGGCGTCGTTATGGCTGTTTTTGCAACATCATCGTCGTGGATCGGCACTTGGTGAAAAGCACGTTGGAGATCGATCTTTGAGAAAATGATCTTACCTTGTAGGTTGCATGTAAAGTCCGATAAATATGGGAGCGGATATCGGTCGGGTACAGTTTGCGCATTAAGCGCACGATAATCGCCGCATGGTCTCCAGGATCCGTCGCCTTTCCGCACCATGTGCAACGGGCTTGCCCAGTTGCTGCTAGACGGACGACAGATGCCGGACTTTATTAAAAAATTAAATTCGTTTCGTGCTGCGGTCAACATATCGGGCGACAGGCGTCGCGGACGAGCAAACACCGGTTGACCCGAGGTCACTATGCGGTGAACTACCGTGGATTTGGTCGAAGAACCACAAGGTGCCAACTTCGTGATATCCGCAAACTCGCCCAACAATTCAGCATAGGGGTCGCTTGTGTTGAATACCTTAATTTGGGTTACCTTGGAAAACGTTGGCGCGGTTAGTGAAGATCGCAGTTTGGTGAGATTGTCGATCAGTTGGTTTCGGCGCAAATCGATGAGAAGATCGTAGAAACGAACGAAGTCTGCGCCGATTATCGGTGTTGTAACCTCGGCGATTATGAACGACCACGGGAAATCTCGACGAAGCCCGAGATCCAGGTTGATTCTTTTTTCTCCGATGGTCTTGATGGTAGATCCATTTGCGGCGTACAGTTTAGTCGTGGTGGGTCGCATATCGTGAGATCTGGCAGAGATGGGCAGGACTGACACGTCGGCGCCGGTATCGACAAGGAACATTTTACCTGTGCGTCGTTCGTGCACTTGTAGGCGAAGAACTTTGCGCTCTGTGACGGACCCTTCGCTATCATCCGCCACTCGCTTCCGTAGTCACAATGCATCAGATGCGGAGTCTACCGCTCGAACCACGTGGTTTCTGCGGCGGCACGGTGTACGGCATTTCCGAGCATCGGACCCATATTTCTGGTGGTACCAACAGTCTTGGGCTGCGACAGATGACGTTTCTTGCGAATTTGCTGTTGTTTGCGAGTTGTTTCGGGCATTTGCTCTTGGTCGTGAGCTTGACCGCCCACGATTGCGCGAGCGCGAACGAATAGCGAATTTTTCAAGCTTTTTGTCTAGTTCCATTACGAATGCACGTAGTTCGTTGACTTCATTTTGCGGTGTCGACTTAACGCGGTTCACTTGAAGCGGCGCGATAGCATCCACTATAGTGTCGGCTGTTTTCGTAAATTCGGTCGCAGAACCGGATGAAGCTGCTACAACTGCTTGTGCGAACTCCGGTAAACGTTTGATCCAGAGGCTTTTGAGCGCCGTATCGCCGAGTGTGTTGCCAGCGACGCGCTTTATTTCAAAGAATAGTTCTGACGGTTTCTTATCCCCCAGTGGCAATTCTGAGAGTACGCGGTTGAGGCGTCGCTGTTCGCTATCGGCGAAGTGCTCGATAATTCTTTGCCTCACATACTCGAACCTGTCGTTTTGAGGTAGCGATGCAATGACATCCCCCAGTTGAGCGAGGACGTTTGGGTCCAGCGCTGCCAAAACAGTTGCCGTTTTTTGCTTCTCGGCCGTGATGCCTGAAGCAGCAAACCAAAAATCCATTGAAGTAAACCAGGCCTCAATATTTGTGCTGCTCATTGGCGGTATTGGTAGCCTGGCATAGACTACCGCGATGGTATTAGCGGGCGGGACCGTTGCCGCGGCCGGTGAACCTGCCTCGGCTGCGCCTCCAGGCAACCCACCGTCTTTCATTTCGATCGGCATTGTCTTACCCTTAAGTTTGGTTATGTGCTTACACGTGCTTGTCGCGCTTGCCCGAGTGCGAGATCACGTCGGGGTCACCACTTTGGAGGTTTTAATAGAGTATCCCTCTCAAACTCGCAAGGAAGAAAAAACGGATATAGANCCGGATATAGAAAGATGTGCAAAACTTTATTTTTGGTTTAAAAGCTAACTAAGGATTTGTTCAATCTATTAATATTAAGTATTTTTATTAGTGTCTAGGCAAGCACGACTTAGCAGCACGAAATCCGTACGAAAAAGAGACAGAAAGGCGGATAGTCATGCCAGATTATAATTTTCTGTATTTATCTGACGCATAGTTGCATTTGTGCTTGAGGCATTTATAGTGTTACCGCACGCTGCAGGTGTGCTGCCACATATCCGAAGTTGTGACATCCAAAACTATTTACGAAATCATAGCCACCTTGGCACATTTTCATACTATAAAAGTGCTAAGAGCTGATCTCGCCAAGCGTTAGTGTTTGTGATGCCGGTTGTGAAGCCTTTGCGCTTGTTGAATCCGACAAAGCCCAAGATTTACATAAAGCTGGTGCTGTGTTTAGGAGTCGTGATTCAATTGACTTAATTGGTCGATGAAGTTGGTGGGCAGTATATAATAATATACTAAAGTACATATGGGCGTATATATCTAAGTGCAATTTGTGACATGCCGTGAACGTTAACATGGATGTGGTGGAAGTTGACCACACATTATTGTTGAATCGAGAGCATTAGAAGGTCAAAGTTCGTTTGCTTTGAACGAGCACTGCTGAGGTAAACCCTGTGGAAAGCGTACTAAGATGGATCCATTACTCCTAGTTATTGGTTGTTGTCAGCTGCTCATCGTCATCGCCATCGAATCCCCCCACATGGACTAAGCGCAGTCGGAGTTACACAGGTGAGTTTTAGTCAGGAATTTTTAAGAACATATAGCCAGTATCTACACTCGTAGATAAATTCCAGGTATTTATCTAAGCGCGTAAACGCCTGGTAACCAAAGGCGAAACCTCGTGCGGCCACGTAAACCATCTGCTAAATTTTATATGGTAATTCGTTTAGATAAATTGCGTAAATTTAAGCGACGTATGCAGTACGGAAACAATACCATAAAATTCAAGCCAAGTGTAAGCTCGGAACCAAAATGTTTAAATCTAGTTTCCTTATTCAAAGGGATGCCCCTATTTTTTAATGTTTATTGGGAGTATTTTACCTTTGGATTTGTGTCTTCCTACCCCTACTACTCTATTCGCACAAAAATATGTTTGGTATGAGAAGTGGAATGTTTATGGAACAGGAGTGGAATTCGAAAGCGGAAGATTTGGCTTAGGTCAGTCTTGTTGGTTCAGCGGTTTCGTCGGTATAAGGTGGTAGCAGTACCAGCTTAACAAGTGGTCTCGTCACCTGACCCCTTTCGGTTACAATATCTACTACGCGCACCCGGTTGTCCGAACCTGGGTGCAGATTTACCACTCTTCCTAATCTCCACTCGTTAGGCGGCAAGTTTTCCTCCTTTATAACAATGAGATCTCCTACTTTTATGTTGGATTGAGGGTGCTTCCATTTATTTCGTTTTTGGATTTCGGTAAGATATTCTGTCTTCCACCTTTTGCAGAAAATCTGATGCAATGCCTTTAGTTTCTGCCATCGATTAACTATAGATGTAGGGTTTTCGTTAACATCTATTTCTGCTGGGGCAAACAGATGTCCGATGATTAAGAAGTGACCCGGAGTGAGGGGCTCTAAGTCAGTTGGTTCGTTTGAAGCTGGGCTCAACGGTCGCGAGTTGAGACAAGCTTCAATTCGACATAAGAGTGTACTAAGTTCCTCGATGGTATACTTGTTTCCAGATGCTATCTTCTTAAAGTGGTTCTTGAAGCTCTTGACACCCGCCTCCCACAGACCACCCATATGTGGAGCTCCAGGCGGTATAAAATGCCAAGACATTGCCTGATGAACGTATTTTGATACAGCGTTGGGGCGGGCATCAGCTAAGAACGCCTTGAATTCGGCTTTAAGTGTCCGTGACGCTCCAACAAAGTTTGTCCCGTTGTCTGAATACACGTTTCTTGGGCATCCTCGTCTGGCGACGAATCTAGAGAACGCTGCTAAAAATGAAGCTGTAGTCAAGTCGGTTGTCGCCTCCAAATGGATGGCCTTAGTAGCAAAGCAGACAAATAGGCAAACGTATCCTTTAGAGACACGGCAACCGCGTCCCCGATAGCTTTTTATATCAAATGGCCCTGTGAAATCTACCCCCGTGTTAGTAAAGGCGCGAGAGAAAGTCGTTCTTTCTTGCGGAAGAATTCCCATCAGCTGATTTTGTGAACGTTTTTTGTAGATCATGCAGATCTTACAGTTAAATATAATGGACCTAATCATCGTTTTTACCCTCGGAATCCAATATTTCGTTCTAATGAGGCGCAACATTAGTTGATTTTCACCGTGCAATGAAATGTCGTGGACGAACTGGACAATTAAACGGGATAACCTACAATTGTAAGGAAGGATGACTGGATGACGTTCGTGTATGCCCGATCGAGGGATGCGCCAAGACGTCCGCCTGTTCTTAATACACCATCGGTGCCAATGAATGGATTTAGCGGCAATATTTCACTTTTGNTGCCAGATCGAGGGATGCGCCAAGACCTCCGCCTGTTCTTAATACACCATCGGTGCCAATGAATGGATTTAGCGGCAATATTTCACTTTTGGCATCGATTAATCCTCCAGATTTTAATCTCGCGATTTCCGCTCCGTAGTGTTGCTTCTGCGATATGATTATTAGCCGTGTTGTCATTGCCTTAATTTCACTGGCTGAAATTAAGCAAGATGTCGGCTTAAATGAAGCTTTGGTTTCCGGGTGGGATCTTTGAGAGAACCTCAACATGTATGATATTACTCTCAAAGCTCTAGGCAAGCTAGAAAATCGTTCAAGAATGTCGCTAATGTTTTCAGTTGTCGTAGCTGCATGAACGTGCACCCTTTTTTCTTCCATGTTTGTGTTATAGTCGGAATCCTGCGCTGGCCACTTTTCTTTATCTTCTTGAAGCCAAGAGGCCCCTGCCACCACAAAGAGTTCGTGAGCAATTCGTGAGCTAGTACACCCCTACTTGCCAGGTCTGATTCGTAGATGACTCCACATGGCTCCAGTTTTTAATTCCTACCTTGTCGATTATTTTTGTGATTCTATGGGCCACAAATGTTGACCATGAACACGGTGGTTTGCGTATCCAAGCCAGAACGATGGTTGAATCAGTCCACAGATGTAAGTTTATATGGCCAAAATCAAGATTATTTACGACTGATTCAACGGTCTCTGCCAGCAATACGGCACCACAAAGTTCCAAACGAGGTAAGGAAATGGTTTTCACTGGTGCTACTCTAGTTTTGGCCAGAAGCAAGCTGATGAATACCTGGTCTTCTCTCTCTACGCGTAAATAAACTTGCAGTGTTGGCACAGAACCCGTTATACTGGGGAAATATACCCATCGGGGTATCCGTATTTTATCGATTTCCTTGTAACCTTGCACGAACGATTGCCATCGCTCCATTGTGGTAGAAGACACTGTTTCGTCTCAGTCGGTGCCTTCTAGCCAGATGCTCTGCATTAATATTTTTGCGACGATAATTAAAGCAATGAGACGTTACTACAAGAACATTTAGAAAATACAAGACTACAAAATAAAATAAATTATGATTGGTCACAATATGAAAATGTTGGAAAGTAACTGAAAAGTGGGAGTGTCTTAGATTTAAGGAGAAATGTAAAATTTACTATAAAAGCAGTGTTTGTGCACTGAAATAAACAGACTTGTTTTGAATCAAGAATCGGCAGCATTGCCTCGTTTTGTTCTAACTTGTCTCACCAATAAAAATAGGCCTTGAGGCCATCACCCTTTTAGCGTGGCTCGCTTAAAGCCAAAAATTGAACAAAAATACCAAAAGGTGAAATGAATCAAACACCAAACATAACACCATCCTAGTGGATCAAAAAGTTTGGCGATGGCGGAAAGAATTTCTCTCTTGGTGACGTTTTCGTGATTTTCAATCGGTTTGGTTGTAAAATAGAAGTGGTCAGCACGAGCATTCCATCTTATTCCAAGGGCTTTTGCACTGCTCGTATCATCAAACTCTAAAAAGTCTTCATGTAAAAGATGTGATTTTTGTATATCTTCAAGAATTTTACTACAATTAGCGGTTCACTTTCGCAAAGGGAAACCGGCTGATTGTAAAACATTCGAAACTTCATCCCTAGCTCTTATCGCAGAGTCGATAGTATGTCCCCCAGCGAGAACATCATCTACATACATATATTTCCGCAAAATATTCGATGCGATTGGAAAAGAGCTTTCTGAGTCATCAGCTAGCTGTAGCAATGTNTACATTTCCGCAAAATATTCGCGAGATAAGGAGCACAATTTATGCCGATAAAGACTGATTGCATCGTTCGGGCAAGAACGGAAAACTATTCGCTGATATTTCGTATGGTCGGGATTTACAAGAATTTGACGATACATCTTCTCAATATCGCTATTGAAGACGTATTTATACATTCTCCAGCGAAGTATTAATATTGTCAAATCAGACTGAAGCACTGGCCCTGGAAGGAGGACATCGTTCAGACTGGTGCCGTTAGCGGTTGGAGACGAGGCATTAAAAACTACTCGAACCTTTGTTGTTGTACTTTCTTCTTTGATGACGGCATGGTGAGGTAGGTAGTAATTATCGGCTGCATCCGCTGACTGCATTCCTTTTAATTTCGACATGTGGCCCATTGTTTCATACTCCATCACAACACGATTATACTCTTTTTGAAAATCAGGATTTTTCGCCAAACGCGTTTTATTTCTGTCGAATTGTGAACAGGCAATTTTTAAAGAAGGCCCTAAGGCGACGTCGGTGGGGAATCCCCCTTTGAAAGGAAGTGAAACAACGTATTTTCCCTGTTCGTTCCGCTGAGTCGTACGCCTGTAGAGCTCCTCACACTGTGTTTCCTCTGGTGTTGAAATTTTGCCTCTCGGGATATCTTCCAGTTCCCAGAAGGAGCTTAGTTGCTTGTCCAACGTAACCTCATTGAAAAACGATACTCGATTGTGGGTTGGACTGCCTGCATCAGCGCGACCAGTCAATATCCAACCAAATACTGTCTCCTGCGCGAGAAGAGTATTAAGGACATTTTCCCTCATACCATTTAAAATAATTTGAGGATAGATATCTCCACCCAGAATAAGATCAACTTCATCGTTAATGAAAAACCTCTTATCTGCCAGAACCAGATCCGGAAATGCTTACTGAGTTAGTGCGCTTATATGGCACGTAGGCAAATTCCCTGTAAGCTTTGGTAGTACTAACACCATAGCTTCTAAAGAAATCAGTGGGTCAATAGGTGACCGGAATTGTATTGAGCATGCTTCCTTCACTTGGGCCGAAACCGAATTATTGATGCCCGAAACTTGGGCATGCATTTTCTTGGTTGGCAGGTTTATTCTGCGTCTGAGTCTCTCCGTAATAAAGGAACACTCAGAGCCAGAATCAATTAATGCTCTAGCCGAAAAATTAATTCCATTCAAATGAATATTAACCTGTGCTGTACCCAATAATATACCTTTACTTGTATTAGCATGGTGTGCTTGGACATTATTAACATTTTTGTTTTTTGTTTTAGTCGCATAGCGCCGCGATTGGGCCTGTTTTGAACTAGACGAGCAGGGTATGGTGTCGCGAATGGCAAGTGGCGCAATTGTAGGAGCTAGTGCATTTCGACACCGAATGTCCCAAAGACAGGCAATTATAGCCGTTGTTGTTATTTTTTACAAAAGAGATCCTATCAGAGACAGATAATTTTTGGAA
Source organism: Rhagoletis zephyria (assembly GCF_001687245.7). Lineage (NCBI taxonomy): Eukaryota > Metazoa > Arthropoda > Insecta > Diptera > Tephritidae > Rhagoletis > Rhagoletis zephyria. The sequence goes on from NW_016161595.1 coordinate 15,455, forward strand.
TTTTGGGCAAGTATGTAACTTGTGCTCGTGAGTTTTGCACATTCTGCACAAGTTTTTGGCGACGCTTGCTTGAAAGGCGCCTAGTCTTTTCTGCGAGTGTTCGATGGATTGCTTACTATTTGGAACTTTTGGAGTTTTTGCTGATATTTCCGTCTTATTTTCAACTGATTGTTCCCATAGCGAAAGTGTTTCTTCAGGAAGTTTAGTTGAACAAAGGTATGTGATAATAGGATCCCAGTTCGATATGTCAATTTTATGACTTTCTAGCGAGGATCTGCAATTGTTAATGTCCCTCTGCAATCTCTTAATTGAGGTTCCGCATTCAGTGTCAACTGAACTTAAATTGAAAAAAATTTTCAGCTGACTATTAACAAGGATCCTTTTATTTTCATACCTGTCGCACAGATTCTTCCAGGCTGTGTTAAAGCCTTCATTCGTTAAGTCGCACTTCCTAACAATCTCTTTGGCTTCACCTTGCGTTTTTTGGTTAAGGTAATATAACTTTTGTATGGGTGTAAGACGCTTATTTAGTATATAAATGGCCGTCAACATGTCACGAAATGTTGGCCATGATAAATAATCACCTTTGAATACATCAGTATCGCAAGGTGGCAGAGGGAAATTATGTGATGAGGAAGGCATGTTTTCGTTTTCTTCCTTTTGAAGCTTCTCGGGTAGATCACATATTCTCGTCATACACCGTAAAAACGCAGCGTAAGCTGCTTTATGCTTCCTTCGAATAGTATTAAGGTCCTTACCAGGTAGCGATTCGGTAGCTAAGAGTTCATCAAAGAGAGCTTTGGCTTTCTCCCACATAGCCTTTAAATCTTCTTGCTGAATTTTCAGCGAATGTTTGGAATGGTCTGGAGTACCAACAAAGTCTATTTCGAAGTCTACTACCGAATCTGCTAGACGCACATAAGTTTCCATTTTGATTTATGTTACCAAATGAAAAGCAAAAGGCCAAAAAATTATTCAAAATGATATGATTTAGCTAACCACCTTTAAGATTTCCAGAAGTCCCCAAAAGAAAAGATGATTTCGTTTAAAACTTTTATATCTTTTATTTACGACGCTCAAAACGTATGTATGTAGACGCGTGTATTTTCACTTTATGATAATATATGTATGTACGTATGTTTGTATATTTTAGAAAAGGGCTGTAGGTATGTATATGTCATATATGTAATACTTCTATATTGGTAGTAAGCTAACATCTCAATGTGTAAGCATTCCGAAATCAAAGCGAGACAGTCTAGTACTGTTTTTGTCAATGTATTGTGTACTTGAGTGCCGTTTTTGTAAATGTGTCGTGTACATGTTTATTTATAAACGTATGTGTTCCTTTTCTTTCGTACGTGTTTATTGATATATCTGTACTGTAGTGTTTTCGGACGGTACTAGCTCTTACTGCCAATATAGGAGTAT